>NC_056726.1:600505339-600685339 GCF_019279795.1 Protopterus annectens
TACATGTGGGACTCCATTCCAGAGATTGTTGTACTCCAGTTTGCTTTGTTTTGTGCTACAGCCATACCTCTCAACCTGTTGGTGCAGGATATCTGGAGATAGCCTATCATAATGGGGAGACAATGGGCCATATGGTGATTGTAACTATTTCTCTTTGTAATGTATTGGTTGCAAGGTTTACAGGGCTTGTTTTAGCAGACATCTGACATATATGCTATTTCACACTATCATGTATTGTTTCAGTACCTCATGACATACCTCTTCAGATCATCACAGTGATTTACCAGAGGAATACAGGATGGATGATGCACACCCCAGGATTAAATGCTATGCATTCTTGCACAATCTAACCTGTTGAGAGGTATGCCTACAAGCAATTGACCGCTGGTGATGTGGAAATGGTCTAGCACCTTGGTGATATATTACAATTGTGTAATCTCTGTACATTTCTGTTCTGACCTGGTCTGATTTCCAGTCCACAGTTTGGTAATATAAGTCAGACAGGATCAGGGTGACAGGCAGACTCCAGATAGATCTGTAGGGGATAAGATTTGTGGGGAGGGGGGCCTGGGTCTGATATGTTTGCCTATAGCTGCCAGTTATTTGCATAGTGGTCTTCTCAATGGTTGAATGCACTTGGAGGGTCTTGTGTGTCAGACTGTTTGACCAGCCTGGAGGTGTGTGTTTGTCTCACATATATGTATGGCCCACCTCATTTTACTTGGATGGCCACATTTTGGGGTCAGGATGTTGCATATGATTAATGATCAGGGAAGGGTGTGTTACTCCCCATGGCTATGGGCCAGGGTTCTGCGGGAGCAGACATGTCACCATCTTAGAGGGTTAGGACTGCCTGCAATGAGTGCATTCTCATGTTTAGACTCCTAGCTCTGCCTGTCAACTGTACATAGTATCACAAAATGTCCACATCCATGACTCATATATTGTGTTGGTTACCCAAACAAGTGTGGTTTTCAAGGAAAAGTGTTTTGCAAGTCACTCAGGGTTGAAGGCAGATATTACTGACAGTTGACATTGCAGTTTCAGACTTTGTAACCATCAGACATTCCATGCTACTACAATTAGTCCATCAACTTCATAACATTATTAGAGCAGTATTTCAAAGGTGTCCTTCTCTTTGGACTTTTTTCACCCCATTATTCATGGCTTTGTCCAAATTTCTGGCTCTCTGACACTGGCAGGTTTTCTTCTACCAGTTAGCAGCATGGCCTTTCTTTGCATTTTGTAGACTGAGTTATGTTGGTGTTATCGACCCCATGACACTCCCTAACAGGGCACTGTGGGTGAGACATAGGCATTTGCCAGAGGCCTGTAGGCCAAGTGTTACAGATGCAGGCCATCTGTATTAAGGCAGTGCATTCTGACGATCATATGTTCCCAGGATGCCGGCAGTAGACAACCCTGGGATGGTACCAGTAAGTTGACTGTGGGTGTTACTGACAATTGCTTTCTGTTTGTGTTGAGCCATCACTCTAGTTGATGGCTGGATGCTGCTTAAGGCTAGGGACATGTTACTGCATTTCTATGGGACTATGGGGGGTGACACATCTGTACACAATACACATTTGCAGAAACTGTGCTGATATTTGCTTAACATTTTGGTCACATTTAGCATAGTGGTGTGCCCTAGACTACAGACATAACAGTATTGACCACAGGTCAGATTGTTCTGGCATAAACATTTGTAGTTTCAGACTTCTTACCTTTCAAAGCCATACTGCCACTGCCAGACCTGCTGTGATATCACTGTGTAAAAGTTTGTAGGTGGGGATTTCATGGATGTCGCCATGTGGGGGCCTTTGCCAGGCATTTTTGTATGGTTTTCTACAGCTGATCTGTTTGGGTAAGGCTGGGGTGGGTATGAGACCCCCACTTTGACATCCATGCATGTGACCTATGATCCCCAGTTATTTGGTTCAACACATATACTGCAGTGGTATTTTTCATCTAGGGTGGTACTGCACTGCATAGTGTGGGTAGGCCAGTACTGGGGATACACTTCTTGCTGTCCCACAGATCTGTCAGTTGTCTGCTGCTATCCCAGTAAGCCACCCAATTCCCTTGCATGCTTGATCAATACCATAGATATGCTATCAGAACATTCCACTACATTCATTTATTTTGTTAAGGAGACTGACTTGCCTTGTGCCTGAGGCTGTTGTGAGGATGGTACTTGAGGGCTGACTATGTTGGATGCACGCAGCACACTGCCTATACATGGTAAGGTATAGGTGGTGTGATGTTTGGCATGCATTTTACTGTGTCTGTGAGTCAGAGAGAGAGAGAGATCAGTCCCTCGGGCCTTACAATGTCAGTGTATGTGCTATGCATTGCCGCTTTGCCAAGGCCAGGGCATACTCAGCATGCCTCCAGCTGCCTATAGGGGCAGGCTCAGGATGTTCCTCCTCCAAGTCCCTCTGTGCCTGTGGAAACCTTGGCAATGGTGGGGGGCTGTGTGGCCCTTCCCCATTTTGTTCCTGCTGCAGCTGTTTCCACAGGATCATATTGTAGTATGGCACATACTATGAACAGGTGTGCACATGTGGTTGGAGAGTACTGCAAGGCTCCATCAGATATGTCAAAGCAGCGGAACTGTGACTTGAGCATCCCAAACACATGCTCTATAATGATCCTGGTTTGTGTGTGTGCCTCATTATGGCATTCTTGTATAGGTGTGTGTGCATTTCTGATGAGTGTCATCATCCATGGCTCCAGTGTGTAGCCAGCATCCCCCACCAGATGGCCATATGAGATGTCTCCACTGGCAAACGACCGGTACAGATGTGACGAATGCCAGATGTGGGAGTTGTGACAGCTTCCAGGGCTGCCACCACACACATTCATGAAAATGCCCTAGGCATTGCACATGACTGGCAGTTGATGGAGTGGAACCCCTTGTGGTTTAGGTAGACCCTACTCTGGTCACCTGGTGGTGCTTTGATGTGTATGTACATGCAGTCTATGGCACCCAGTACCTCCGGGTATTCTACCACATGGTGGAAGAGATGCATATTGCTGGTCCTCTCCTCACGGGTGCTGGGGAAGTAAATGTGCTCAGCGGCATGTGGTCGCATAGCATCCAGGAACTGGTGGAGTATCCTGGACACAAATGCCTGTGAGACTCCCCATGATATTCCCAGTTGGTCTTTGGAAAGTACCTGTAGCTAGTATTCTTAAGACTACACATACCTTGGTATCCACTGGGATGGGTTCCCCTCTGTTGGTTCTGAGTCTGAGACGAGACCAGCACAGCTCAACAAGTTGCTGAAGTATGTCCCTGTCCACCCTGTAGAGCTCTACTATCTCCAGATCATGTAGCCCCTGGTAGGTTACCCTGGGTCTGAACATTTTTCTCCTCCTCCTCCTCCTCTGTCTGAGTTGGTTGTCAGCATTTTCCTCCTCACCACCCTCAGTCTCTAGCACATACTGATAGATCAGAGCAACAGCAGCCCCTAACATGTTTTGTTAGATTTATCAGTTTAAAATTCCCCCAAATGTGTACACCAGTGGTGTAGAGTTTGTGGGAAAAAACAGACTGGAAGGTGTTAGAATAGTTTATAGTAGTGTGCTGGGCTGCTCCATGTGTAATTGACTGATTCTGATACATTCCACCTGCCAGCTATGCTAGCCCTCCTTGATTGCCTTCCTTCCACTGTTTCCCCTTCCGTTTTCCTCCCTGTTTAAGTCCCAGTGTGTGCCGCGCATACTCGGTGCTCAGTAGTAAACAGGCCTGCTAGTTCCTGTTTTTTTTTTTTTTTTTTTTTTTTTAGGCTAAAGTGAACAGTTTTAAGCAGAACTGGCCCTACTGGTCCTACACGAACACGCTCTGCATTTCATGGAATAAGACAATATACCCTCAGACATGCACCTCATTCCTTAGCTGTGCTTAGCTAAGGACAAACACAGGCCACTGAGCTCCAATGTGCTTACAGTAGGCATGTCACACCCCCTTTTCATGTTAGCTGCTCCTCCTGTCTACACGGTGGTGTTAGAGCACATACATGGTTAGGTCCAGTCTGACACTTAGAAGAAATTTGTGATTCAGTATAACTCCCCTCATTTGCATACATCACTGCCTTACTCCATAGTTATCACACTTACACTGGGCTTTTCCCTTTTGCAACCACTATTCCCTGGTATTGTTTTCATTCTGCATGGCATTGACTATAATGGCAAAATGCAGATTTCTGTAAAAACTGACCCCCCCCTTTTTTTTTTGGCACGATCCCGTTTGCGCGCCGCTGCCCTATGCTTAAATGGCCGAGATCGGACATAAAAAATTTATTTTAAAAAATGACAACTATTTTTCATGCCAATGGCCATATATTTCACCACTGGCATGCCTACTAAATATAATACATGCTTTCTTTCAAGCTGTCATGCCTCCGTTTTCTCATTTGCAGAAATGTATTCAGTTAGTAACTGAATACATTTCTACAGGTTACACTATTCCTGCACGAACACCTGCCTGCTTGCTGAATCTCTAATTCATCTAATTTGCATTTTTTTCACCAGCAAATGAGGTAATTAGCATAAGGCAGTGGTGTCCATGCAGGAATAGTGTAGGAGCACTCGTGTACGTCCTGGGAGCCCTTTGCTGAATCTCTCAGCGGCCATGTTTCGTGCAGCAGCTACTGCACTATTCCTACACTCCGTGTAGAGTTTAATGAATCCCTGGGCTTGTCTTTTCAGTTTTGATAAATATTGACAGCAGTGCAATAAACACTGAAAAAGAACGTATTGATGCTAGAGCAATTTCACTGAGTGCTCATTTCAGATTGTGTGAAGTGTATATTCCAATTAATTTTAGTTATAGATTTATAGATTGCTACTAGGCTAATGACCCAGGGGGCCTTGCTAAGCCTAGCCAAGTCTTTCTGAAATAATAATGCTTTCCTGTATCTAAGTAAGGCACTGAGGGCCAGGCATTTATAAGCTACCTCTGTATATATAAGGGACATGGGTGCAAGGCCCTCAGTAAATTTTATATTCCCCATCCACTGGTCTAGGTTGTAGGTAAACTGGGTAATAGACAAACTCAGCTTCACATGGATGGGAAGCCTGTTCCATAAGAGAGGCAGTCTCTGGGACACATAATCTGTCTCTCCAGCATGTTGTGTTTAAGTCACAGACAAAATTCATGTCCCTAGACCTTGTATTTCTGGCACTCTTTGACTTATGAATATGTAAAAGATTCATAAGTGAGGAGTTTGTGGATACATTATAAGCCAGGCATAGATCACCCCTCAGCAATCTATAGAAGGCTGAGTAGAGGGAAAGGACTTTAAGGCATTCTGCATAAGCAGGTGGAGTACAGTGGGATAATGACCTCTACAGACCTAGATGTAATGCCCTTACTTATAATTTGCACAGCATAAAAGGATTTCCTCACCACTGTGACCACATGGTAGTAGAAGGTATGGCTACTGTCTATGCACGTACTCAGATCCCTGATCCCTGGGTCGACTGTCAAGGAATCATTATCAACATGGAAATTTACTGGGATGATTAAGTTCCCAAAAGGTACAATTATACATTTCTTAACAATGAGTTTAAGATCATGGCTTTGGCACCATTTGTTCATCAGAGATAGACCTTCTTGAAGAATGCTAGTGTCTTCAGGGGAGTCAATGAAAACCCCAGCTTGCAATAATCTGCAACCTTAGTCAGCCATAAACCTTCAGCATTTGCTTCCTTTTCAGAAAAATAGATGCCAAAAAAAGGAGTGGGCCCAGTCCTAAGTCCTGGGAGACTATGTTAGTGACTGGCCTCTTGGTGGAGGTGGCCTTACCTATTTTGACCTCTGATTAAGCCAGCTGCTATCCAGTGGGTGATAAAAGGTTTTATACTTAAATTAGTGAGCTTGTCTACAATCCCTGAGGAGGTATTTTATCAAAAGTCTTGGCCAGGTCGAGGTAAGTTGGTTTGGTGGCCATCTCAAAATAGTCCGCCAGATTTAATAGGTATGACCTTCCTTTAAAAAAGCCAAACTGTGATGGGGCCAGTATTTGCAGGTTACTTATGTCTTCATTTGTTATGTCCATGATGCTTCTTTCCATGGTCTTACATATGAAGCTGCTAAGACTTATGGACCTGTAGTTACCAGATCAGTGGTTGGGCCTCCATTTTGCAAGGGAATGACTGTAGCCATTGTGCATTCTTAGGGCACAAAACCTGACTGCAGGCTCCAGATGAAAAGTGATTAAAGTGGACCAGAGAGTTCATGCTTCATGCCATTTATTAAACATCCTGAAATGTTATCCGGGCCCCATCAATGCAGTGTTTTTGACTATGAAAAGTGCATTGATGACCTGTTGCCTAGTAATGATTGGAGGGAATTGTTGTTTTCAGCATTTCTTTGGATTATCGGGGGGGGGGGGGGTTTGAGAGAGAAATTTCAGCTGAACCTGTCAGCCAAAAGGTTGGCAATGGCCTCAGGTTCAGTGTGGGTGATGCCATTTATAATAAGTTATATGCACTGTTGTGCATTTCCACTGAGGTTATGGACATAGCTGTAGAAAGCTTAGTGGTTGTCTTTGGCCTGAGAAGCTATTTTTTTTTTCAAATTTAGCCTTTAAAGTATTAATTAACCCCCTTAGCTGCCTATTTAGATTGGTCAGGGGGGCTTTTAGCATGAATGCCTTTGCTCCTCCTATGCTTGGCCAAGATTGTTTACCTTTTATTGTATCACCGATTGATATTGTGATTCCACCAGAGTGGTTTGTCTTTTAAGTTACTTATTCTTAATATGAGTGAGCACAGCTCACTGTATGCAGCTAAAATATGGCTGTACAGTGATTTTGTGAATAGCCCAGCATATGCTATGGTGTTTACTGGGTTGGGGGTGCTTGAAAATTAGCCAAGTTGTCATTCAGTAGAGAGAGGTTAGCCTTGGAATAGTTGCTAATGGTTTTTGGTTTCACTGGATCCACAGATTTAAATTTTATTTCAAGTAATACTGCCTTATGGTCAGATCTGATGAGTGAAGACATTACATTGGATGAGAAACATCTTTCCCCATGTTCATAAGTACAAGGTCAATCATGTTTATACTCCTGGTAGGAGAATGAACTAACTGTTCCAGGATGTTAGTATTAACAATGTTTAGGAATCACTGGGCTTGTGCTTGAGAAGTGGTGTAGGATTCCCAATCTCTAGAGGGATAGTTCTGTTCCTCCATGAATTTCATATTGGGTTGAATAGTGAGGGATTCAGTACATTGAAATAAGTAGTATGGGTTTTCTGGGACATGGAGGAAGACTAAAAGGTTGCAAGGATATTGAATGAGACCCTGTTTATGGTGAGTAAACATTTTAACTAGTCAGGATGTGAGGTTGGTTTTAATATAGACTGAGACTACTACACATTTAGTTCTCTCATGTGCAGTAGCTGGTCTAAAGGTATGAAAGACATTACAACCTGCTTTGCTAGGGTACACTATTTTGCTTTAAACCATGTCTCCAATACTACACAGATGTGTACACTCTACAGGGAGATACATTTAAAGGAGAAGACTGTTTAATATTCACTCTTCTCCTGCATTTTTGATTTTTTTTTTTTGGTTTGCCAGCACTTGGTATTACACATTCTGACATTTCAATAGGGAGCTTTATGCCATGTATCTAATACATTTATTGGGTATATTTTGTATTTTCTTTGTGCTTCTGCTTAACTCTTTGTATATTTCAGTTTGCAAAGTACATTATTTTAATTTTTATCTTTTTCATGTACATAGTTTTTCCATTTAATCTTAAATGTTTATGGCTAGTTGCTTATTTATTAGCTTAAGCATAAGTGCACTGGAATGGCATAAACTCAACTGTCACCTTTCAAAGAATTAGCACTCAAGCTGTTAGTAGCATACTAATTTTTAATGGTTAGCTTATTTTAAGATCAGCCAGTAAATTCATTTTGGCGTACTAGTGCGGTCTAGCTAGTGACAGTGTTACAATACAGACAGGAAATGACTGCGGATAGTGTTAAGATATTATTATCTCTTCCTGGAAAACATCATGTGTGTGTATATGTATGTGTGTGTGCATGCATGCACATGTATGTGTTTGCATACAGAAATAACGTTGTACAAGTTTTCACTTACAGTTAGTAAAATACTGCTGGCAAGCTCTGAGCCAGGACTAAGGTAGGTGAAATTCTGGGGAGCCAGTGATTATAACTCTGGTCTGCAACTGGTCAGTGTAATCTTATTTTGAAGTAGCAGATGTTGACTCTTAACAAAGACAGCAGTACATACTTCTCTCATTTTGGCTCCTTGCAACTGACAGTTGACTGCCTTCAGGACCTCTTCTCATCATCTGGGTCTAATGGACTCTTATGCCTCTCCAGAACAAACTGCAAACCATACTTGTGGCAGATGATGAGACTGACACACCTGGTACAGCATTATGATGTTGCAGAAAGGTGTGTTTCCCATAGTTTAGCTTCCCCCTCCCTTTTTGTGTGCACTCATAACATCCATGGCCAGTTCTGCAATGGGCATACTGTTGTACTGACCTGCCTCCATAGCAAATTAGCCAGTATCCCCATCACTTCCAAACAATTTCCCCTGTGCATCCCCACCACCCACTAGAAATCAGCCATGAGGCACTTCTTTGAACATGCCCTTCCCACCAGAATGGGCATGCTCATCCTCCAATTAGCAGTGACTCAGATGTCTGAGCCACTAATTAACCCCAAGATGTAGAGATCATAATCAGGGCTTTATCCCCCTATGCCATGGCACTGGTTAGGGATCTATACATATTTACTGTACACCCTAAATGCCAATCACCCCTTGTATATAAAAGTCAGAGCCTCTAATACTAGCAGTGTGGATTTAAAGGCCATGCCATGACATGTAGACTGATGACATCAGGTGTGATTTTTATGTCTATTCTTCACACCAAATTATGTGCAGATGGGCCGCCATATTGCTGTTGGACGTGTACCTTATGCATAGTTTCAAAACATACATAATGAAGGGGGATATGTGTCATACTGCATGGCATACACTGTTTTATGATATGATTATGTCTCAAGGATAGCTGTGTGTCATGTGTGGATGGACATTATATGTGTTATGCAATTCATATAACCACTACTGTACAAACATGTACATACACAGAGATGCATCCCTGGATGTGTTTTTTTTAATCACGTGTAGAAACAGTAACAGATCTTCTTGTGCAGAATATTTGTAATAGAACTGCAGTTGTATGAATGTTTAAAAGTATGCTGCTGTTGTTCCTTTACACATTACCTGCATAACATCTGCTTATTGACTTTGATTTACATGGTTGAGGAGTCTGTTCCAGAACAGTGGTATCCTCTGCAATATATACTTGTTCCTCCAAACTGTTATATTGATGTTGCAGAAGAGGTTTAGATGCCTGGACTGACTATTTCTGATGCCATCTGACTTGCAGATATGCAGTAGATCCATCGGTACTATGTCAAAGGATGCCATCTTTACCAGATACAGGACACCTCTTAGCAGTCTGTAGGATACCAAGTATAATGACAGGAATTAGATTTGGGAATACATGTAGACAGTGATCTAACTTTTGATCAACATATATCCACTTTCATAAGAAAGTCCTTGTATACTGCATAGCTTATAAATAAAGAAATTGTAACTAAATCAAGACATGTCATTGTTCTTCTTTACTCAGCTCTCATTAGGCCAGTCATTGAGTATAATGCCCCCTTTCACATGCATCTGTCCATACACATGCAACAACTGGAACACCCACAGAGATACCTTACAAAAAGTAAACAAGATGTACGCAATATGTCATATGGACCAGCCCTTTCACTGTACTCAGTACCCTAAAGACTCCAGGGCTCTAAACCTCTTCTGCAACATCAACAGAATAATTTGGAAGGAAAAATATGCCTCATAGAGGATACTGCTGCTCTGGAAAAGGCATTCCATCCATGTAAAACAAAGTACAACTTGGATCAATGGATGGGTAATAGAAAATTTAACCAAGGACTGCCCCCTATACTGTTAATGGACAGAGGCAGTTCTTAAATGCTTTATCCCTTGCATGGATCCCCTCAAACTATTATGGTATGATCCCAGATATTTTCATTAGGGGTAATATATAATTATCAACCATGGGATGTATGGGGATAGTCAATGTATAACCAAACCAGAGAGGTTAAATCAAGCACCAAAATGGAAACGGATAGCCTTAAAATGGCCTATGAAAGAAGGTAGCCTAGTACTTATCTGTGAACCTGTTAAATATATCTCAGAAAACGTGTTTTACAGTTTGTGATATAACATAGCTCACTAATATGTAGCTGGGCAGTTGGGGCTTTAGTGTTATGTTATTTTATATAAGCTGTCAAGTAAGCCAGCATATATACAGGCTGTGAGTGTATACTATGTGGACTCAAAGCATGTATGTATACATGCTGTGAGTGTACACTGTGTGGACATACTCATGTTTATGTGTCCTTTGGTGTACACGGTACATAATATGTCAGCAATACCAGCATTGATTATTTAAGCAATGACAGACATGCTGACCATGCCTCCTGTCTGTTGCAGTACTTTCTGTGTACCACTGCAATAAATCACAGTACATCACTGCTTCCTTGCAGGCTGTGTGCATCATACTTGTGAACGTTATTGTCACTGGGTTGCAATTTGCAGTAGAAATTCAACAAATATTGAATTTTCTCTGTATGCAACCACCTAAAACCATGAACATTACACAAGATATAGCTCAAGTTATTATACAATGCACTGTGACTACTTTGTGACAGGTGGATATGAATATGTAATATGGACAGAAAAGCTTATATTATTTTTTTTTCTGTTTATGCAGGTAAATGGATTTTATCATTAGGGCTCTTTTTACAGCTATGGCATGACCTAATTACAAGGAATAAGGCATGGAAGCCCATTACTATTAACTGTAAGTTGTAGCAGGAACTAGTAAAGCAGCGGAAGTGGCTGTACATATTCTCAGCTATCTGCACAGCTCCAGTGTTTGGTGATGGCATTACCTTTCATCATGCTACTAAGGAATTATGTACACCACTGATAAAATGCCATAAAGTACTAAACAAATTATTCCACTTGTTAATAGATGAAGTATTACAAGTGATCTTAGAGTTACATGCCCATCTGGTGGCAGAGTCCAAGAAAAGTCAAGATTTAAGTAAACTGTGTGGTAAAATTGGCACTGTTAAGGATGTATCCAATGAAATCAGGAAACAAAGTCCATGTCCTGGGGCAAAACTGAAAAAAAAATGCTTTAGAGCAGCACTCCTGTAAGAATGCAGCGTCTACAAGTGATGCACTTCTCGTAAATGATGAATGAAGAGTTAATGTAAAGGTTTTGTGACATCTTTTCTTTGATAAAAACTATTACTTCCTATGATCTTTTTTTATCCCCTGCTGCCTGCCAGCCATTATCCCTCCCACAATCAATTAGCTCATCCCCCACCCCCACTATGGTCAGAGAGTGCTCTCATATGTGACAGCCTACAATTCATAAGTTCATAGGTTCATAGGAGATTATTGGGCTAACGGCTCAAGAGCCTTTACAAGCTTAGCCAATATAACCTTATTTTACCCAGTATATGGCCCCTAGGCCAGGAGGATGGCATAGATTTGTGCTCTTGCCTTGAGTATTTTACAGATTTTACAGATTACCCCTGTTCATAAGGAAAATAGGATCGCACAATAATTTCCATGACCATAATGTCTTTCTCCGCAGGTGTGCACTTTCCTGTGCATGCCCCATGAAGGTTACCTTATGAACATAGCTTGGTAGCACCAAGCAGAAATCCCTGAGCCATACTCTTCATCATTCCCCTCTGTCTCTTCAGTGTGTGCCAGCACTGCTGTGAGTCAGACTGTCTTTCAGCCCCCAAGATGGGTGAACCATAGTTGGCTTCTGTCACCCTCAGTTACACAGATCCACCAAATTTAATCTTACTACATCATCTTCGACCTTCTGGGTCACAGTCAGATCTTCCTCTGTGCCACTGAGGTGGTGACACTGTATAAGACTGATTATATATAATAGTACAAATTAGATTCTAACCTCTCTAGAATATTGACAGACAGATAACTTTGAAAATATAAGATATTAGTACTGCACCATGGGAGTGATGGCCATAAATCCCTTTGTTAAATGACATTTTACATATTTTTGTCAGTGGTAGAGTAGGCAGTAAAAAGCGGGAGTGCATACTCTAAAGTAGGAAACAGCACTCCTTCCCCATGGCCATGTCTGACATATTTGGTGAGGAATTGTGATATAACTGCTTAACAATAACTGAATTTTGTTCACAGATTTGCTTACATGATTAGAAGAGGATATTTTGAGATCCATATAGGCACCCAAATATCTAACCAATTGAATTTTTCAGGGCTGTCTTAAAAATTAAGCTTGTTCACTGTAAAGGAACCCCATCCAACAGCAGGCAGAAGATATAGTGAGGCACACATATAACATGCCAAGAGAAGTGTGACCACCCATCTCCGTCATGGAAAGACCACCACTCATACCTCACTATGGAATGATTGTATGACAGAAGGAGGAAACTGTTGTCTTTATCCCTCATCTTGGATTTATTGAAAGTACAACTTACATATTGTCCTTCATTGTGTGCAGCCTGAGTGCAATGTCTTTTGACAATGTACAACACCCCCTCCCCCCCATTAAATATGGTTCATTTTACTGAAAGAAAGTTTTACAAATCCTGCTTGGTTGCACAGCTCTGACTACCCCCGATGACCATATGCTGATTACTGACCCATGCATGTGTCAAAGCTGATGTGGGGAGGATAGGAATGATGAGGCTTAGTCTTCTGATCTCTCTTTGGGGAAGGGGCAAGGGCATGTACTCAGGGCACACTTCAATGGCGGAATCTAGTGTTTAAACTGGGGATCAAATGGAGGAGTTTGTCTTCAGTGGGGAGGTGGCAGGGCCATCTGATAATGTTTCACATGAAAGCATGGCCATCTTCACAATGACTCATTGCAAGCCAATCCTTGGATGTTAGTGAATATACACAAGGCAGAATGGGCTGCGACCAAAACAGTCCTCCTTCCGTGTGCAGTAATGGTGGCTGTCTGGTTCTCACACTAACTTCCATGGAGGGATGGCAACATTGACTAGTGAAACTACAACCAGGCAACAGGATTCTCTACAGACTGGGCAGTGCGATGTCACAGATCATTGTGTGTGTGTGTGTGTGTGTGTGTGTGTGTGTGTGTGTGTGTGTGTGTGTGCACGTTTCTTGCTGTTTGTCTGAATTATTATGTGTATATACATACAAGGGTGGCAAGACCCTCAGATACTAGACACACACACACACACACACACACACACACACACACACACACACACACACACATCCCCTTCAGAGGGCTGCAGCCTCTAAATCATATAATTAAATAACTAAATCTGTGGTTACCAAACCTCAAAATTAGGCAAACATTCACTTTACTGTCCATTCACAACAGACTACACAAGACTGTCATTAAAAGACTAAACAACTATTAAATATGTTGTCTTCAAGCATCACATTGTGTGGCAGTTGTTGACACAATATGGAATGCATTATGTAGTGCAGCAACATATCCATTAGTAAGTAAACTATGGCACAACAGTATAAGTGATGGAGCACATAAGACAACACATTAGGTGTTTGAAAAACTGTGATGGCATGCCCCTGCCCATGGGAATAACATTGATCTACATGCAATTTGGTAACTTGTTGAAAGGGAGACCTAAGCAAGACTTGACTTAAGGAATATTAGCCCACCTACCTACCAACCAGACTGCTCATTTGAGCAAAAACATGGCTTCTATATGGATGTAAATGTATTAGCTGAAGACATATTCCTTGATACCAAGTAGTGTGATGCCTGCATTATTGAAAAATGTCATGTCTAATGTTAGGAATACTGTTTTTTGACCAAAGGGTCATAACTTTTACTTTTGCACAAAGATTGACATTAAAATAATTTAGTTAAGGTCTGCAGGGATCAGAGCCCTCTGTTTGTGGAGAAGGGGGAGGGGCTCATCAACCACAAAAAAGTAATATTTTCTTTTGCTTTATTTTCACTTTTGCTAACATATAATTCTGGATTGTGTCATGGTGTTGGGAGACTGCATGCTGACAAATTAGTCAGCAACAAATATCCATGCATTTGTAAAAAAATCCACAGAGATAGCCTAGACTGCAGACAAGTCACCAAAAAGCCAAAAGAGCACAGCATATCCATCAGTTGCATAGAAGTACAGTGCACCCAAGTGAATAATAAATACGTATTTTTTAATTTTAGTTAACCATGTCTATGGACTACATCAAAAGTGGCAGACCTCTTACACGTGTCACACTGCTGTGCTGTATAGTAAATGAAAAGCATGCAAAAGTACACTCTAAGCAATGCGCATTCACATCAAACTCACAAATGTACGCCATATTTTTCTACACTTTTTCAATGCTACTGCTGGATGCTCTGTGTTCTATTTGGTTTTTAAATATTCATGTATTCCTTCTATAGAGGTAAAAGAACGGCTTCTGACCTACTTACTAACACTGACCTACTTATAAAATTGTCAGTTAATAGGTATTTTATTTTTGAGGACCTCATTAAGGTATTTGATCCAGTGTGACATTATAGGCTGCTGAAAGAAATGTCACTTTCTGCAATGAACCATCATGCTGTTTTCCCTTACCAGCTACCTTGAAAGTATATCCTTCAGGGCTACTGAGAAAAAAAGCAACAGCCAGTCTTAGCAGTTGTTCAACAAGGGTCAGTTAGAGTGTATTACTTCTTTGCCTTTTCAATGGCATCATCATAGCCATCAACCCCCTTTTCCCATTTTCTACACGGGATCAGGGTGTTGAGACACCTGTCATCACCTATTACCATTTTGCCTTCCAGATATAAATCTACTTTTTACACAGGTGACCTTGCCATCATGCATTCAGATAACATGCAAGTTAAAAACTCTTTACAAGATCTTAACCGAACATATGACTGTTTAAGACAACTCAACTTTAAACATGTACCATTTTGCTTGTATGCAATATGTTGTAACCAAAATCTCATTGTCCATTTTGCCACCAAAAAATAGTGAAGGATTTATATGATTTATCAAAGTTTTTGCTGGGGGACTGCAATTCCCCATCTCAGTCTTAGTGTACTAGCAACAAGGTCATTGCACTGCAACACAAAGGTGATAATTGTATGACACTTCTGAGGTGATGTGACCTTGGAGATAGCATATTTAGAGATAAGCATTGAGGAGGCAGAACCCCCAGATCAGCAGATGCATGAAAACAACTCCAGCCCCCTGGAAAAATACTGATACATTTATTATTTATTTATTTATTGACATTTGTTGACCAGGAAAGTCCACTGGGCCATTGACCCATTTTCAGTGGAGGTCCGGGGAGAAAAGTTCCACGGTACTACATTCAGGAAAATAAAAAAAAAAAACATTTGTACATTATATACCATTGTGGTAGTACACAGTATTTAGTCTTTCAGTATCCCATGGCAATAAACTGGTCTGTGGAATTTTAGTCCATGGGCTACAAAGTGCAGGCAAACAGTTCCAACTAAATTCAAATATTGTACTCGGAAAATACTTAAACATGCTGCTGCATGCAGGCCATGGGGAATCACTTATTACTTGAGAGACAGGAGGCACAGTGAAAAAAATAAAAAAAGAATAAACCTCAGCCACTGGCATGTGCTGCTCGTTATACATTGTCTAATTTTCATTTATTCCATCGGACACAATTGAGTTGCATCTGACTCCTACAGTGACCCCTTTGATCAGCTAGTATCATGCATGGAGTTTACTAGGCAAGTAGTGAAAAGAGGTGTACTGATAGTCCTTTCTTCTGTCTCACAAGCAGACCACACACACAACCACAGACAGTTTAGAGTCACCTATCAACCTGCTGCATGTCCCTTTGATGAGAGTGAATGCCAGAGTGCTCAGAGAAACCTCATATAATCACAAGGAAGGCATTCAGTCTTCATTCAGGAGGAACCACAGCTGATAACAGAACCTTTTGACGTAAAGCAACAATTGTGCCCGCTGTGCCATCCTTTATCTTCTTTGCTACAGAATAGTTTAATGGTGTCAAAGGTAGGCATATGCAGGATGTACATTCCTATATCTGAATTACATTCAGATAAAGGTTTGTGCAAATTGTTCATGCTAACAATTGGTTTAGAAATGCTTTAAAAGCTGAGGACATTCTGTGCTAGCTGCTGTCAGGAATTCAGGATGCTAACGAGAAGAAGGCACTTACATAGTTAAAAGTATTAGCTTTCTGCATGAACTCAAGAGCAGATTAGAAGAGCTGTGTCACCTGTTGTTCATACACAGGACTGTAGCTTGAATGAATCATTCTGACAGCTGTGAATAATCAATGACATTCAATATTTCTCTCTATCCCCTGCAACAGACCAGTAACCATCAGTGTTAACGTATTTGTTCCCCTTATTATGCAGTTATGGCAAAGCCTCTTTGAGCTTCTTTGTGTTCTGTTCACTGAATCATGCGGTACCTGTCAAACATTTTTTCTAGCCTTCTTACTTTTCTTTCCTGGATTTTCTTTATATTTACTGAGTGCTTTGTTGGATGATGCAGTAAAGAATGACTGGACATATAAATTCCAGCTAGAAAACAAGAGACACAAACCTTTATCTGATTTTAATTCATATGTAGATTAATTTCCTCAATTTAGGAAAAGCAGATGTACAAATTTGTCGTTTGCTGGATTTTTAAGATGATAAGCAATACAACCTACAAGTATCTGCCTTAAACCCCCCCCCCCCATTGTAGTGTCAAGATCTGCATCTGTCTTGTGTTTTTCTGGGGTTCCTATATGAAGGGAAACAATGACAGATATACATTCAGATCTAGTGGCCACCTGTCATAGGAGTAAATGGGGATACTTGGGATTAACATGGCTAGGCTTGAAACGCCTCTAGGGCTGCTAGCCTAGTAACCTCCTATGAACCTATGAGTTTGATTTGTTTTCACATGAGACAGAAACTTGTGACCCATAACGAAATCCGGGTCTATATTAGAACATCGAAGTATTACTACTTTGAATGTTCTAATATCAAACCCTTTGCATCGAATGCTGAAAATAGCGAAGCTGCAGAATATCGAATACTTTCCTAGGGAAAGTATTCGGTAGGCCGTTTCTGCAGCTTCGTTATTTCCTCGACTGTGGAGCGAAGGTGATGGACCTGGTTAAGGTAAGTGTGTGAATGAAGGTGAGTGTGCGATGGGGACCTTAGGGTTAGGAAGTGGGAAAGGTGAGTGTGTGATAGGTTAGGGTTAGGGAGTGGGTAAGATGAGTGTGCGCTAGGGAGTTTAGGGTTAGGGAGCAGGTAAGGTGAGTGTGCGATAGGGACTTTAGGCTTAGGGAGCGGGTAAGGTGAGTGTGCGTTAGTTACGGACCTTAGGGTTAGGGTTGGGTTAAGGTAAGTGGATAGCTAGTAGTGTATGTATGGTTCAGTGTAGGGTTTTGCAAAGTGTATGTGTGTGAATTATGTATTTTGGTGTGCTTGTGTTGTGTGTATGTTTGTTGGAACAGCAATTTTTTTCCCTGGGAAAAAATTTGCTGTTCTGAGTGTTCGATGTTATGGTGTTTCGAGTGAAATAGTTCGATATTAGAACATTCGATGTAGTAATAATCTGATGTTCTGATATAGACCCACGAAATCCAGCCAATTACTGAAAGAAAAGCTAATATGAACACTAAAGGGATATTTGCTATGATGATTCTAGTTGCACAGACTGGGATATAACACAGTTTTTTTACCAGTACTTTATTTAATAAATATGATTTGGAGCCATGCCGCAGTAGTGTGTACAGCAGCAGGATGCGTCTTCACTGTTTGTTCACACAGTATCATCCCCACCCATTTCTCCATCTACTGATGCAGTCTGTCATATAGACTACATGTAGAAAAACTAACATAGATCCCAAAGTACATAAATAATAATGTCTCACCAAGTCACAGCTCACATGTAACACGAGAAAATTAGAATGGTGAGTGTGCGTTATTTTGAGAAGATGCATGGAATGTTTCAGCTTGTAATTGGGATGAATTCTGATACTTTCACTGTAGTAACAGCAAAGTGAATCCTTAGATGTGAACTACTTTTAGAGGAAATGGTAAACTAACCTGCTTTGCTGTAAAGATACAATAAATGTTTAAGATCTTGCAGTACATGCAAACATTTACAGACACTCACAAATCTATATATGTATATATACCTGTATCTATACCTATATATCTATATCTATGAATCCATATTGAAACATCTGTTTAAACTAATATTGAGTATCAGTATACCTCACACAAACCATTGTTTGTTGATTTAAAAGCTGAAAGTCTGAAGTTCCAAAAAACAAGTGTTTTTGAAGGGGGGCAGGCCCTCTCCATCATCTAATCCCTCCCAACTGTGAATACATTAACACTGAGACTGCACAACAATGGTGGAAAGGGCAAGTTCCCATATCCCACTGTCATTCAGTCTTGGCAAAACTCTATCCCCACCACTCAATCTCACTGTAGGTGAAAGAACCCCTCCCCTTTCCTTTTGCTTACACTGTGATCTACAACAACTGCAAAACCATTAGAGTGCAGTGTTGGTAAATGGCAATTGTGGGTTCATTTATTTCACTTACACTATGATATATCTAAAAACATTGACATAAAAGGAGAAAGCCCTCTGCTCCCTCTCACTTACACTGAGATAAACCTTTGGAATCCACTATCATTCAAACTGCCCCTACTCAAACAGAAACTAATATATCAGCTCCAGCAAACATCAAATAAAGACTTTACAAATATACTTGGTTTGCATGGTAAGTAATCCAGTGTATTTTTTTTTATTTTTATTTAATTTTTGTAGCATTTGATGACTGGTGTATTATCAAGGAAGGCAGTTTTGTTTCTGGCTGAATACCATTCAAGAATGAAGATAGTGTACTTTCTTAATTTTTGTGACATATTTTAGTGAATGAGGGACTCCCTGTGAGCTGGAGAACTAATTTGTGTACAACCACTTGGTTCTGCAGGTGTAGACACAGTTATTAATCAGTTAACACCTAATAATAAGAAATCAACAGTGTTTAACAGTAATTTCTAAAACCATATACATAAAGCACTTGCACACAACTACCCAGCTACTACAGATCTCCAAAATACCATCAGCTAACTTGCTAACATTGTTATAAACTGTGTGTGTGTGTGTGTGTGTGTGTGTGTGTGTGTGTGTGTGTGTGTGTGTGTGTGTGTGTGTGTGTGCACAACTGATGTGTGAAAGAGTCTCATTAGAGGATGCATGGCTGTACATGTGCACAGTTCAGACAAAACTGTACTTAATAATTTCACTCACCCTGCATCTTTTCTTATGCCAGGTCTGCTTTTCCTACTAGCCTGGTCATTGTTCAATAATTTCTTACACTCAAAATGATTCTATATCTTATTTATGAATCATCTAACTCAGCGATCTCCAACCACTGGGCCATGGACCGGTACTGGGCTGTGGATCATTTGATACCGGGCTGCCAGGCACGGAGTGAAATGAAAATGTGAATGTGTGTATGTATGTGTGTATGAGTGTGTTTATGTGTCTGCCTGCATGTGTGAGTGAATCCATGCATGAAAGCAGAATGTATATATGTGTGGAAAAAAGAGACTGTGTGTGTACGTATGGGAGAGAATGAGCAGTGAGAGTGAGTGAGCCATTACTTCACACTCACTAAGCAGCACTTCTGCTGTTTAGTGACTAAAATAAAAACGAAAAAAGTGTGTGTGTATGTTTCTGTCTGTGTGTGAGTGAATGAGTGCATGAAAGTAACAGTGTGTGTGTGTGTGTGTGTGTGTGTGTGTGTGTGACAGGGAGAGAGAAAGAAAGAGAGAGAGAGTGAAGAATGAGAGTGGTCCCTGGCAGCAGCAGCAATGAGGTTTATGTACCTCTCGACCATACCACTCAACTTCTTGCACAATAAATCTGGACAGCACACCCCTCAACCTGTTAGAGCAAAAAATATTGACAAAGCCACAAATCATGTGGGATAAAGGACCAAAAATAGGGACACTTTTTAAATACTGCTCTTACCAACTTAAAAAGTTGATAGAGTAACAGGTTTTGCATCAGCATGAATTTTTCTGAAGGATATTGAGTCTGAAATTCAATTGCCTGCCATTATTTACTGACTTCAGTACTCAACGTTTTGCCAGAGATTTGTCAGAAAACTACAATTTTATGACAAATAGACCAAAAATATGAGGCAAAAATATGGACATTCTGAGAAAATCTATACAGTTGAGAGGTATGCTGGACAGAGCAAAATAATAGGGACAAATTTTAAATATTGCTCTTATAAACTTAGAAAGTCAATCCCCCGGATTCATGAACAGTCCATGCAAGAATAGTCTATTCTTGCATGGACTGTTCCATGTAGGAATACAGCAGCAGAGTGCCCTCATTAAAATGTAGGGCACGCTGCTGCCGTATTCCTACACATACATGATCCGTGTACGAGTGCAGGGGGCATGTATAAGTCCTGCGCAGACACTTAAACATGCCCCCTGCACTCAGAAAGTGCTGTATGGCACTTTCAAACAAGGCAGTAGCATAATATTAGAGCCTGGATTTAATGTTATGCATTATTTCAGTGTCCACAGACACTGAAATATAAAACTGAGCATGTCATGCAAAAAGGGGGAAAAAAAAGCACGCAATCCCTAAGACGTAGCCCGCACAGTACTGTCTCTGGAATGGCCAGATCCCTGCCCCACATGCCTGCAATCTGCTGATAAATATATGCAATAATTTAATATTCCTTTTTATTTGCTTTTCCACTAAAAAAGAAAGTTTAAGCAGAGCACAGCAGGTTTGCACGCCACGGCGCTTTGCCCAGCCCAACTTAAATGCTGTTTGAGAGTCAAATAAAATTGTGAAGGAGAAACCTTTGATGTTGATGTAGCATAGTGGTTAGAGCTCCGATTTAGCGTGCAAGACATGTAAATTTCGAATCCCAACTCTGGCCAATATATTTTATGTGTGAAAACAGTTGTAAATTAATCTATATGAATTGGAATGATATTTGTAAGTCATATGCCTCCCTTTTTTCTTTTCTTTATTTAAAATTAGCACAGGTTTAAATGGACATAAGCCAGGCTAAGCTGACGTAAGTGGACGTAAGCATTGCTTAGCTTTGCTTAGCTCCACACAAACCCACTTACAACTGCTTAAGAGTGCCTTAATCACTCTGTATCCAGCAGCCCTTCTTCTGGCCAGCAACAAAATAATCAGCCATGCTCAGTCTTGAGCTTGGGATGCTATACACCATAGTCACAACAATTTACCAGTAGGCCATATTAACTGTGAGATGTTAGGATGTTTTTTACATCATATCATGCAGCATAGTCAGTTTACAATTGGAAAGACACACTGTGTAATCAGGAATGATTATCTACAAATATATACATGAAAAAAAAATTTACATATATGGAGAGATAGATATATGTGCCCATACAAACATATGCTGCTGATAGACCACCCATAACTGGGGCAGCATGCACATTTGGATATGAAAGGACCCATGACACTCACATCTGCCCCCCCAGTCCAAATAATAAGTGAACAGTATGCTGCTACAAAACCATGATAGGCCATACACAATGGCCAGGTGTATACAGTGACCTCTTAGCAACACAACTACAATGAGTGAAGATACTAAACAAAAATGCAAACAGCCATTAATTCACACAAGTCCATTAGTTCATTTTACTCTGATGTCTTTGCCAAACCATTCAAGGAGTAACACATTACAAGAAATACTTGCCTTAATTAGAAGAAGCAATTAACATGTAAGTACATTTAAATACACAGCCTCCAATTACACTCCTCAGTCAGCCCCCTAGGGGATAAAGTATCACACTTAAAAACATACATTGATTCTGTACACAATTGTTCTTTTCTGACTGTTTGACCAAACTGAGAAATACTTTTTCCATAGCAGTACCTTGTAGCCAACTAAACTTAATTACATGTATATATACAGCCTCCAATTACACTACACATTCAACCCCCTAGGGGATAACATATCACATTTAAGAATTTAAACCGATTCTGTATATAACAATTCTTCTTTCAGGACTACTACCCACATGGTGGGAATTATTGAAATGTACAGTTATTGAACTGTCTTCTTCCTCATCAGTAATATATATCACATGTTCTAACAGACTAGTTTTAAAACACTTGTTACTCTCCCCCACATGAAATATGTTACAAGGGCATCTAAGAGCATTCTCCATACACCAAAATCTTCAATGTAGAGAGTCCCACATGTTGTCCACCATTTCCCCTTAGCAGGAATGACAGAGCATAATAATGGTAGACCCTACCTATCAACCTGCTACTGTATGGCATCTGTACCAAGCCTGACATAATTTAGGACTGAGGCCCAAAAACATGGCCATACTGGAAATATTGCTGTTATACACTGAGAAAATTGCTGGTGTTACAGGGTTTATTGTAACATAACTTTTCTTAGGGATATAAAGTCTGAAACACAAATGGATGTTGGTATGTACTGATTGCAATCACCAGAGTATGCTACTGATTTGCCAAGGACAACCCCTGTCTGGGAAACAGACCAAACATAACAGGAAAACCTCTGACCATTATGTCGATAGCCCTACAGTTGAGAGCTATGCAGACACAGAACTTTCTCAGAGTGAAACCCATGCAGAAGTAGCATGTTCAGACAAACCCTGTTAAACAAGCAGTATTCAAAAGATATAACAGCAATAATCACATTCTTCCCCTAGGTCTTGAATTGTCACCATTTAGTTGGCTTGTCTCGACAGTTCTTGTTCTAAGATGTATTAGCTCACACACCTCCAGGATCTCTTCCTCACAGGTAAGGGAAAGGGTCAACTCCCACATAAAGTACTCAATTATAGGAGTGTGTTGCCATGACATTGGCTATTGGAATAATTGTGCAACTGCTCTGTATGCAATCAGCAACTGGGGAACACCATTTGGTGCTCAGGCCATCACATGGTCATGAGCATTGCCTACAAAAGACAAGCTGCCATCTATTCAAAACACCTCTGTCATAGACAGTCCATCAGTGCAAAGCTGAAGCAGTGTGAGAAAAAAGAATAAGAAAGGCTATATCTGTAACATATCCAGAAAAAAAGGTATGTGAAACAGGTAAGCATGTAATTGAATGCAGTAGGTGGTCTGTAATAATGGAAAATAGGGGTTTGAAAGCATATGCCTCAACAAGACGTGCTGTACTGATGTATTGCTGAACACCACTGATGGCCATAGCATGTGGCTCTGTCTGCAGTGACTAGGCCAGCTACTGGGATGCTGTACATAGCCATATGTTCCTGTGCATATAACTATGATACACATTTTGTCTTGTAAATATAAGACAACTATACAGAGCATGTGCAAAGTAAAGTACTGCTGCAGATGTATGTGTTGAACTGCATGTTATATACTGAGCTCATACCATTCAACTGTCCAGTGTTCTGCACACTGACCATATGTGTGCCTCATATTTGTAGTGATTTACCCATAGAGTTGTGTCATGTCAGTCAAATCCTTGTCAAATATATGAAGACTGACATTACAACACCCCCTTAATTGTCCACTGGCCTTTCCCATTAGGGATTGCCACAGTGGATTGTCTATTGCCATTTCTGCCTGCCCTCTGAATCTTGCTCTCTCTCACAGCAACCACCTGCATGTCCTCTGTCACACATCCAGAAACCTTATCTGAGGCCTTTCTCTCTTCCTCTTACCTGGCAGCTACATCCTTACCATCCTTTTTACAATATACTCAGCACCACTCCTCTGCACATGTCCAAACTGATGTAATGCTGCTTTTCCAACACTGTCTCATATTTGTCCAACATGGCCTGAGCCTGTCATATACACATTGCTAAACCTTTGCACCCATGTCACACCCAGTGCAAAGCATAACATCTGTAACTCTGCCATGTGCAGCTCTGACCCCTGCCTTTTTGTCAATGCCACTATCTCCAACCCATATAACGTAAGTGGTCTCACTACCCTCGTGTAAACCTTACATATCATGTTTACTGGGACTCATCTGTCACATATCACTCCTGACACTCTTCTACACCCTCTCCATCCTGCCTGTACTCTCTTCTATGCCTGTCCTCCATAGTCCTCATTACTCTGAAATGTTTATTCCAATCATTTGAACACATCCACCTTTGCCAACGGTACTCCATGCATCCTCAACATTCCACTATCCTCCCTCTCATTCACACACAGATATTCTGTCCTAGTGCTGCTGACCTTCATTCCTCTCCTCCCTAGAGCATATGTCCACCTCTCCAGGGTCTCCAAATGCTTTTCCCTACTCTCAATACATATCACAATGTCATCTGCAAATAACACAGTCACTGGGTACTCCCGTATAATCTTGTCTGTCAACCTGTCCATCACCATTGCAAATCAGAAAGGGTTCACAGCTGATCCCTGATGTCATCCCACCTCCACCTTAAGCACATCTGTCAATCCCAATGCAGACCTCAATGCTGTCAGACCCCCCCTTGTACATATCCTGTACCTATATTACATATATCTCTTCCATTCATGGCTTCATCATACAATACCACAACTCCTGTATAGGCACCCTGTCATATGCTTTCTGTACATCCAGAGAGACATAGAGCAACTCCTGACCTTCTCTGTATCCCATCAGTAACAGTCTCAGAGTAAACATCACATTGGTATTGCCCTTTGCACGCATGATACCATACTGCTGACCAGAACTCCTCACCTCCCTGCTTACCTAGCTTCCACTACTCTTACCTATAACTTCATGCCGTGACTGGTCAATGTTATCCCTCTGTAGTTATCACAGCTCTCCACATCAACCTCATTCTTAACACCATACCCAAGCACTTTCTCTCCACTGCTCATGCAACCTCACACTTCCCAAGATATCAGAAACAGTCTGGCTAACACACCACTGCCATTTCCCCTAAACAACCCTATGCTTCCACAGGTATGTAATCTGGGCCAACAGGTTTGCCAGTATTCATCCTCTTCATAGCTATCCTTACATCCCCCTTGTTAAGCCATTCCTGATTCACCATACCCACATCATCCAACCTTTTGTCTTATTCTGTTCATTCATCAGCCTCTCAAAGTACACTGTCCATGTGCTCAACACACTCTCCTCACTTGTGAGTAGATATACCTCATCATCCTTTATCATCCTTATCTGTTGCACATCTTTCCTAGCTCAGTGCATCTGTCCAGCCAATCGGTACAATTCTTCATATGGCCATCCTCAGCCTTTGCCACCTCTCTCTTTGCCATGCACATCATCTCCTCATACTCCTGCCTACTTTCCTCATCTCTATGACAATCCCACTCCTTCCACAACATCTGTCTCTGTATACTGTCTAGTACTTCTTCAGTCCACCAACAGGTGTCCTTGTATTGCTTCCTCCATCCACATCACCCCAAGCACCCATCTAGCTGTCTCCCTTACCAGCTCTGTGGTACTTAACCAGATAGTTGTTAGATTGTCACTGCCACTCAGTGCCTGTCTCAACTCTTCCCTGAACTCCACCTCAAAAGCACACTTTTCCAATTCACACCATTTGATCCTTGGTGCTGCCCCCACAATCCTCCTCATCTTGCTCACCAACATTATCTTACATACCAACATTCCCTGCTGCCTAAATACACTTTCCCCTGTCACCACTTTGCAGTCTCCAATCTCCTTCAAACTGGCCCTCCTACATTGGATATATTCCACATGTGTGCATCTTACTCCACTCTTGTATGTCACTCTATGCTCTTCCCTCGTGTTATAGTGCATATTCACCACAGCCATATCCACCCGTTTTGCAAAATCCACTACCATCTCACCATCTCCACTCCTTTTAATGCCATACATACACATCAATTCCTCATTCCTTCTGTTCCCATCACCAACATGCCCATTGACATCTGCTGCAATGACCAGTCTGTCACCCTTGGGTATAGTCATCACCACGTCATCCAACTGTCATCACATTTCTCTTTCTCATCCACCACACAACCAACTTGTATAGCATGTGCATTAACAACAGTCATCATTATGCTATCAGCTTACAGCTTCAGAAACATCACTCTGTCAGACACTTATGTCATCCTCCAAAAATATTCTTGGCATACTGTTCCTTCATCAGAAGCCCTACCCCCTTCCACCTCCAGTTCACACCTTGATAGCAGAATTGTGACCTGCCTACTATACACCCAGCCATAATCCCCTTCCATGTGGTCTCTTGCACACACACAATATGTCAACCATCCCCTGGCCATCATATCAGCTAGCCTGGTCCCTATACCACTCATACTGCCAACATTAACAATTCTTACCGACAATACCACCCTCCTAGCCTTTCCCCTGTCTTCATGCCATATGACTGTTGGACATCCTCCAGGGGATGCCTGTCAGTACAAAGGCTACTGTGCTATTGATTGACTCGAGTATGTTACAGCAATATTGAGACACTGTCACTGATTTTGTCCCATTGAACCCATGTATGCATGGCATCCTACAAATGTCCTGCTGTAACAGGTTGAGAGGGATGACTGCACAGCAGAAGTGTGAATTTAGTGTGGCATACTGACATAGAACAGACATGTATGTGAGGTATTAGCTATGCACATGTCAGTATGAGTAGGTGTATGTGTCCACCTCATGACAACAGACATGGGATGCAAAATGTCAGTTAAAACCGCTGTACATGTTGTACATGTGTAATCTTAGTTACTGTGCACCCAAAAGAGTGACATTTCTACAGCTACTGCTTGTTGCATTGCCCTGACACAGCCATGGTTAGTACAGTAAGCATGATTATCATTACTAAATTGGAGAGGTGTCCACTGTGTTATGACTTTGCAGCCATGCCCACTACAAACAACAGACTAAACACATACATGGCTGTATGGACTCAGCAATACCTTACTTTTCATACCTGCCTCCACCAACATACAGTAATCCTCTTTGCTGGACAGCAGCATTACACAAACCACAGACTTGGTCCCTATAGTGGCTACAGGGCAAAGAAGGGGCAGGAACCAACCTGGCATCAAGTCAGTCATTGTCTGAACAAGCATATAAGGTCACAGGTGGATTACTGAAAAGCCAACTATGAGTACAAATTGGAGACATCCACCGGGGACAATCACAAGACCATCTTTGAATATGTCTGCAATCTCGGAGGCAACATACCAACCCAACCTGTAATGGTGGCCAATCAGATGACATACACACACAACATAGCTACAGGCAACCTGATGCAGATCGGGTTAAGGCAAACATCCCCCCTGATTCAGCATCACTATAGGTAGATATGTACTGTACCCACACCCCTCCCCTCATCAACAGTGAGCAGGTACATATTACCTACTGAAAGGCAACACATGTAAGTGTCCATGGGACATCATATCATCCCTGTCTGCATCCTACATGAACTCAGGCATGTGCTCCCAGTTGCATTACACACTGTAGTCACACCAAGCCACAGCACCATCCACATAACCATCCACATGGAAGATGGCTAATGTCATCCATTTACACAGACCTGAATGAGGAATGATGGATTATACAAACAACTTGCCCTCACCGTGGGCAATATAACTCATCAGGACCAGACGTGCAATGGAAGCTGATACTGTGCTGATAGATTATAGGGGTATGGTGTGGTTGTGAGTGTTGGCTATTGGTATTCGAGGTACATGTGCAGGTACTGGACATACTGTTGCCAAATGTATGGGGTCCTGAGATGTGTTTCCCTTTTAGTGTCTACCAGGTGCAATGTCACATCACCGGCGGGAGACCTTTTCACCAGTGGAATGCAACCTGATAATGGAAGCCATAATACAGAACCACACAGTACTGTTGGGCCAAAGCCAGCGACATCTGCAGGAGAGGACCAGCCTGTGGGCTGACCCTGTCCACAGGGTAAATTAGGTGCACTTGCACACAAGTACATATGAGCAGGTGCAGCATCATGCCACCAAACTCACATGCCATGTCTGGCAAAGGGCTGCTGCTGTGGCCAGGGACCCCAAAACCACAGGTGGGAGACCAGCCATGCAGCCCCCACTGACACCAAATGAGGAGCTCCTTGCCAAGCTTGGGCCACCCATCACAGTACAACACCAGGGTACAAAGCTCCACTTGCTGGAGGTGGGTGGCACCCACACAATGGACAAGGAGCATGCAGGTAAGGTCCCAGTGGGGATTAGTAGACTATTGTATAAGATATACTTGTATCTGTACAGTATCTACATGCATGTGCCAGGTACAATCGCAGGTGTGGATGAGGATTTATAATGCACAGAAGTGCAAATCTATGGTGAAGGACAGCAAATTGTGAAGTATCGGGTGTTGTATTGTAAATGTGGAGACATGCTGCATCCATCATTTTCCAAGGATGCATGTGAGTCTGCTGACAATACCTCTTTCCCACAACTAAATAGGTCACTCTGGTCTGCATATGGGACAGCAGCCTGAAGCTGTTCAGTTGTGCTTTGGCAATACCCCAGGCATGTAGAGGGCAAGAAAGTTACCATGCACACAAGTATGACTAATAGCCATATTGCTTTATGTGCATGTTCACTTGTGTTGGGGTTAATTTTATTGCATCACAGAGGCCTCAATGAAGAGAATGTAATATTCCTGTAGCATACCTCACAACCTGTCAGTGCAAAACATCTGGACAGACACCAGCAAAATGTATTGTACAAACTGACTAAGGTAGGGATATGTGTGAAACATTACTGCTATACAGTGGATATAAAATGTATACACACACCTGTTAACATGCCACTTGTTTCTGATATATACTGATTGAGACCACAATATGTCAGTCCACATGTTTCCCAACCTTTAATGTGGCCTATGACATGAACAGTTCACTTGTAAAACCAAGCATCTGGCCTCATGTATTGTACCTATAAACCTGGACAAGTATGAGGGTAGCAGACATTGTATTAGTATGCTGTTTAAGTCAGGTATGATACCTGATGCTGCCATATGTGTCAGTACACTCACTGCAGCCTATTTGGCAACTATATCACATACATGGGCATTGTTAAGGCAGACAGAACACTAATAGGTTCCAAACATCTGGATGTTCCAGACATATCTGTACAGAGGACTGGTGAAACAATGGTTTCACATGCTGTATGTAAGACAGATGCCATTACCACACTATATAAAGTAATGGCATCAGGAGGTGGTCACCTGCCATGTATGGTACACGCATCAAAATGGTAACAGCCACACAAGATATGATCTACACACACACACACACACACACACACACACACGTTGATATTAGAACTCCTACCTATCTACTTATGTCTACTATAGTGTTATGCATTTATCAGATGCGCCACAGAGCTTACACAATTTCATCTCATCCAAAGGTACTTGTAAGGTGAATGACATCAACAAGACTACTAAATTAGGATGAGTATGGTGGTACACAACTCAGAATGGTATAACCTTCACAGTACATGATTCTCACACAAACACACACACATACAAACAGTTACCAGTATTGGGATTAGAACTCCTGCTTATCTAGTTATTTGTATTATGGTATTATGCAGTTAGCAGATGTGCTACGCAGCTTTCACAATTTCACATTCTCCAAAGGTACTTCTAAGGTGAATGACAACAACAGCAGTAGTAAAGTAGGGTGGGGGAAGTGTAATGGGTGGTACCCAAATTAAAATAGTATCAAAAATGGTATACACCACACAGTAGCCTATTCACACATACACAGTTGCCAGTATTGGGATCAGACCTCTTGCCTATCTAGTTATTTCTACTATAGTGTTACACAGTTATCAAATGCTCCACACAGCTTACACAATTTCACCTACTCCAAAGATACTTCTAAGGTGAATGACATCAACAAGACTACTAAATTGGAGTGAGGGGAAGTGTAAAGGGTGGTACACAAGTAAAAAAGTATTGAGATTAGAACCCCTGACTATCCAGTCATCTGTACTACAGTGTTATGCAGTTACTGCACATTACATAGCTTACTAGACTTACAACTGGCCAAAGGTGCTGATAACTGCACAACTAAGGTAAAGTATTACAGGTGGCAGGAATTCTGCATTCAGTTTCTCCCATACATCTTGCTAGTTCTTTCTGTCTTGCACTTCAAATAGCATTATATCTTTGCACTTCAATAGGTTATTGTATCAATAAGTGTATCATCAGCAGTACTTGTTCATCATGTAATTAGCCCCAGTACTTACTACTTATGACCACCCCTCCTGGCATGATTAAAGTGCGGCTTTCACCCATTAACCTAGTGCACTTGTCCATTCTGAGGCACTGTTGCAACTGCCTCATGTACACAGACAACCCTCTCCTCTAAACTCCACTCAGACCAGTGAGAGTTACCCCTATATCACCAAATGTGGAAATAAGAATTCTTCTGCAAAGACTGGACTAGGTGGTCAAGAGGATGAGATCAACACCTGCAACACACCATGTGGACCACATAGCTCACCACAATACCCACTATGACAGCCCTGACATACACTGAAAAGCCACACACCCACCTTCACAGAGGCACTCAATGGACATTTACACAAACAGCACAGACCAGCAAGACAGACACCCACTCAGACACCATGACATAACACATGACAAAGGACACATATGTCAACTACACAGTGTGGCCCTCAACCTAAGCTCCTAAGGCTTACCACCTTGCACAATACAGTGATTATGGGTGAGTCAGTACTGCGGCACACAGATGTCCCACTCACTATGTTGACCATGGAGGAGGTAACAGCCAACTGTCTATCATGTGCCAGCATCCAACACATGACACACCCAGTCAGGCCACTCCATAACAGCTACAAGTATCATCCATGTGGGTGTGAATTACCTGAGGCACACCTCCCTGGGCTACATAACAAGAGACATGGTTGAACACTCGGATTATGTGGTCCAGCCAGGTGTGACAGTAGCCCTGAGCAGTATACTGCTATCACCCAGAATGATGCTGCAGTACTTTCAACAGATAATTGACTGCAACATTGGCTTACATGTTGTGCATCATTCTCAGGGGATTCAGTATCTCTCTGCTTGGGATAACATGTTTGACAGACCTCAATGCCTTGTCAGAGATGTCCTAAATCTGTCAGCCCTGGGTTTTCAGGTACAGGGTAAGTCTCTTGCCACTCCTATAGTGCCTTATTAGGCAGTATTCCAAATCAAATTATGACCATAACAGCTAGACATGTATGCAATCTTAGGGTCATGCTGTTCAACGGTAGACATCTAACTGTCAAGATGTAGTCACTCAAAGCAGTCCTCACAGTAGAGGACATTGACATTTGTGTTGTATCGGAGAGGTGGGTCACAGCAGCAGACAGCAGCCCTGCACTAATAGGCTATGATGCATTCCACAGCTGCCATCACCAAAATATGAACCACACCTCCACAGGTGGTGTTGTCTCCATATCCATAATGGATATACACACCTCCAGACTAGTATCCCAGCATAATGCATCGGAGGTACTTCTGGAAAAACTGACTTTGGGGAATACTGCAATCCACACCATAGCCTGCTATCAGTCCTCAGCTATGTCCCTAGACTGTCAATGCACATTCCTCAACACCCTGGCATCTATGAAGGTCCAACCAAACACTGACATAGTAGGAGACTTCAACTACTCCTCCATCACCTGGGGAAAGTAGTCAAGCACAAAACGGTAGAATGAGCAGTAAAGTGGAGAGTAAATTACAAAAGCAACAGCAACAAAAGAATATTCTCTCCACAACATCAAGCCAAACACAGTTTATTAAAAATGACAAAGCTTTCGGATATACAAACAATAGTAAGACACTGAGAAAGGATTGTTTGTATATTTGAAAGCTTTGTCATTTTTAATAAACTGCATTTGGCTTGATGTTGTGGAGGGAATATTCTTTTGTTGCAAAAGTAGTGAAGCACCAGTACACTGGCCCAATGCTTCATGGACTTCATCAGTTTCAATGCCCTGGACAGGCTCATACTGACCCCCCAGTAGAGGATTCAACAACGTTGACCTGTGTTGATTACTTATATATGGGACTGTTGCTCCACCACAGTTGTCAATCCCTATCTGGTCAGATCCAAACATGATGTAATCAACATGGAGCTCAACATCTCACCCAAACCCCCACAAGGGTAACCACCTTGCAAAACCTCTCCAGTGCTGACATTGCAGTCATAAATACAGGGGTGGATGACTTCACTGCACCCATACCAATGGGAAATAGCTGCATGACTGTTGAATCATATATATATATATATATATATATATATATATATATATATATATATATATACAAATACACTGCACAGACATGTACATGGATGCATGGTACTAGCCATAGCCAACAGAACACAGCCACTGTCCTCCAAACACTGGAAGCCATTGTGATGGTCCCCTGCCATTACTAATGTGTACAACAGAAGGAGAACACTGTTGCAGAAAATGGTGGTGTCCCAAGACTGGTGAACCCCCTTATTAGCCTCAAACACAACTTGGGATCCCTCATGGAATCACCTACAGGCAGCTATGAAGGCATATTTGCAGCATACACTGACAACAATCACAAAAGCCTTTGATAGTTATATCAACAACCTCCACAGCAATAACCACAAGTGCTGTGAATTACTGCACAATGCTGATTCCTATCCTGACACAACAGATATTGGCCACAGTCTTGCCAATACATTCAGTGCCAGCTTTACCCCTCTCCCCCCAAGGGGACGATCACAATGGCAGATGAATTCCAGGCACTCAGCATTACTGCAAGCCAGGTTAGACCTGCATTGTCCACAGGCAAGGATACAGCTTTCATGGGACCCCAACATATCCATGGCTGTGTTCTACATGACATACAAAGAGACTTGGCACTACATCTGTGTGTTGTGGTCAGGCACAGCCTAACCTCAGGCTTTGTCATTGCAAAATGGCACATTGCCACAGTCATCCCTCTCCATGAAGGGGTGGCATCTACAGACCCAGGGGATTATTGGGCCCTTAGCCTGACAAGTCTACTACGCATGGGTATGGACACATCATCAGGGATCTGACTGACCAGGATATGGGTGATCTCCTAACTCTGGACCCCACACAGTTTGGCTTTGTGAATGGCAAATCATGCCTGCTTAACCTGGTTGATGTCTTTGAGTGAGTCAGCAGGGTTGTGTATGACAGCAGGGCACTGCATACAACCTAATTCAATCTGGCCAAGGCTTCTGATACCAGCTCTCAGTCAGGGATTATTGGTAAGCACAACAAACTAAGAATCAAATCCTTATATCAGTGGGTGATTTGCAAATTGGTTCACAGAACACCCAGTGTGACAGTGGCAAACTCCAACTAAGACTGGCAAGCAGTCATGAGTCGAGTCCCACAGGGATCAGTACTGGATAGTGTCATGTCCAGCATCTACTTCTCAGGAGTCCAGCCCAACACAGATGAACTCTGGCTGACCAAGTTCACAGAGGACTGCAAGCTGAGAGCTATCATGAACCCCACAAGTGATGCAGACATCCTACAGAAAGGCCTCAGTGAGACCAATGAGTGGTATGGAAACCATGGCCAGAAGCTTAACACCACAAAATGCATCATCATCCCCTTTGGTAAATCACTCAGTTCCCAGTAAGTTCCACATCAATGGGAACCCAATGAACACTGTAGGCATTATAAGAGATCTGGGGACACAGGCTGACACAACTTCTCCTTCAAGCACCACATTGCCACTGTGGTCAGGAAGTCCTTCTATATGGCACATTGCATTACCAAGGGTTTTGCATCCAGGAAGACAGAGGTAATGATCTCTGTCTACTATTCCCTCATTAGACCACTCCCCAAGTATTATGGTCCATTTGCCATGTACCTCACTAGACACCTGCTACAGCTGGACAAGCCACAGAAGCACCTCACAAAGGGGTTTCTAGGCATTAAACACACATCCTACACAGACAGACTCAGAAGACCCAAGCTATTCTCTGTATCATTTTTATTTATTTATTTATTTATTTAACATTTGTTGACCGGGAATGTCCGACTAGGTTCCACAGAGCCTGTTTTCAGTGGAGGCCCGGGGAGAAATGCTCCAGATGCATGTCTTTGGAATGTGGGAGGAAACCGGAGTACCTGGAGGAAACCCACGCGAACACAGGGAGAACATGCAAACTCCACACAGAAGGCACCCCAGCTGAGAATCGAACCAGAGAACCTCTTGCTGTGAGGTGACAATGTTAACCACTGCACCACTGTGCCCCCCGTCATATCACCTAATTAGCAGCTATCTGTGCTTGACTTACAAAGCCATGTCTAACCCAGCTGGTTTAGAAATGTTACATATAAATCCATCCATTCCACACACTGTAGAGATCTCTACCTCAGTACCATAATCACCACAATATGCTGGTGGGACAGGTCCCTCACCAAAGACTACACATGCCATGGAATACACTTCCCATACATGTCATGCAGAGCACTTAGCTGACCCTGTTCCAGAGAAATCTTGATGACTGGATGGGTAATAGACAGTTCAACCCAAGGATCACTGCAGTGGCTATATTTGATACAGGCACTGGGATGTAACATCAGGTGGCACAGTGGCAGGGCCCTTCTATATGCTAGGCTTGTTAAGGCTCCTGGGCCATTACTTACTACACACTTGTGAACCTATAAAGGGAATGACATCAGCAGGACTGATAAAGTAGTGCAGTGGGTGTTAAACTTATCAAAATACTTTACCCTACAAACAGACACACATACAATTGCCAGATGTGAGAGTAGAACCCCTACCTAACTAGTGATTTGTACCATAGTGCTACACAGTTACCGCATGCACTACAGAGCTTACTAGGCTGACAGCTAGCCAAGGTTGCTGATAAGGGAAGGACATCATCTGGACTGATAAGGTGGGTCACTGTGAAGTGTCATGGGTGGGAATGGCATAAAACAGTTTCACCTATAAATAAAAAAAATCACAACTCCCTCAGACTTGCACATGCACACTTACACTTTTTCATTTCCGAGACTAAGATTAGAACTCCTACCTAACTAGTTATGTATACCACCATGTTATGCAGTTATCAGAAGTGCCACAGAGCATATGGGGCTGAGGCCTGATGGAAGGCACTTCTAAGAAGACTGATATCTGCAGGACTGCTAAAGTAGGGAAAGGGGAAGTGTACTGGGTTTGAATGGACCCAAAAGCTTTTAGTTGTGAACACACACACACACACACACACACACACACACACACACACACACACACACACACACACACACACACACACACACACACACTTTTACATTTGCCAGGACTAAGATTAGAACTCTTACCTAGCTAGTTATTTGTACTAGTGTGTTATGCAGTTATCACATGTGCCACAGAGCTTATGGACTTATGGGACTGGGCTTAACAAAAGTGACTTCTATGGTGACAGACATCTTCAGGACTGCTAAGGTGGGACAATGGAAAGTGCACTGGGTGGGGAAGGCCTGTTCATGCCTAGATCCTACTGACATTTCTCTAAGTGTATGTGCATGCCCAGTGTGTCCTTCTATAGTACATGTGGGACTCCATTCCAGGGATTGTTGTACTCTACTCCAGTGTGTTTTGTGCTACAGCCATACCTCTCAACCTGTTGGTGCAGGATATCTGGAGATAGTCTATCCAATTGTGGGGACAATGGACCATACAATTATTGTGACAATTTCTCTCAGTAATGTTTGTGTTGCTAGGGTTGCAGGGCTTGTTTTAGCAGACATCTGTCATATTTGCTATTTGACACTGTCATGTATTGTTTCAGTACCTGTTGACATACCTCCTTAGATCATCACAGTGATTTACCAGAGGAGTACAGGATGGATGATGCACACACAAGTTTTATGGGAAAAATGCTATGCATTCTTGCACAATCCAGCCTGTTGAGGGGTGTGCCTGCAAGCAATTCACTGTTGGTACTATGGAAATGGTCCAGCACCTTGGTGATATATTACATGGTGTAATCTTTGTGCATTTATGTTCTGGCCTGGTCTGATTTCCAGTCCACAGTTGGGTACTATAAGTCAGACAGAATCAGTGTGATATCACTGTGTAAAAGTCTGTGGGTAGGGATTTCATGGATATCTCCCTATGGGGGCCTTTGCCAGGCATTTCTGTATGGTTATCTGCAGCTGATCTGTTGTGTGGGGTTAGTGGTGGGTATGGGACCCCCACTTTGACATCCATGCATGTGTCCTATGACCCCCCAGCTATTTGGCTCACCACATATACTGCAGTGGCATTTGTCAACTAGGGTGGTACTGCATGGTGTGGGTAGGGCAGTACTGGTGATACACATCCTGCTGTCCCACAGAGCTGTCAGCTGTCTGCTGCTATCCCAGTTAGCCACCCCATTCCCTTACATGCTTGATCAATACCATAGATATGCTATCCAAAAATGCCACACCATTAGTTTAATTTGTTACAGATACTGGCTTAACTTGTGCCTGCAGCTGTTGTGAGGGTGCTGCTTGAGGGCTGATGATGTCAGATGCACACAATACACTGCATATACATGGTCAGGTATAGGTGGTGTGATGTTTGGCATCCATTTTACTGTGTGTGTGAATAAGACAGAGAGAGAGAGAGAGATCAGTCCCTGGGGCCCTACAGTGTCAGTGTATGTGTTATGCGTTGCCTCTTTGCCAAGACCAGGGCATGCTGGGCATGCCTCCATCTACCTACAGGAGGCAGGCTCAGAATGTTTCTCCTCCAAGTCCCTCTGTGCCTGTGGAGGCCTTGGCAATAGTGGGGGGCTGTATGGCCCTTCCCATTTTGTTTCTGCTGCAGCTGTTTCTGCAGGATCATATTGTGTAGCATGGCACATTCTATGTCCACATGTGCACATGTGGCTGGACAGTATTGCAAGGCTCCATTGGATATGTCAAGGCAGTGGAACTGTGACTTAAGCATCCCAAACACATGCTCTATAATGACCCTTGTTTGTGTGTGTGCCTCATTATGGCATTCTTGTGTCGGTGTGTATGCATTTCTGATGGGTGTCATCATCCACAGCTCCAGTGCATAGCCAGCATTCCCACTAAATGGCCATACGGGATGTCTCCCCTGGCAAATCACTGATACAGCTGTGAGGAATGCCAGATGTGGGAGTCATGATACCTTCCAGGGCAGCCAGCACACATATTCATGATAGTGCCCTGGGCATTGCATATGACCTGGAAGTTGATGGAGTGGAACCCCTTGTGGTTTATGTAGACCCTACCCCATTCACCAGGTGGTGCTTTGGTATGGATGTATGTGCAGTCTATGGCACCCACCTAGTACCTCTGGGTAGTCTGCTACACAGTGGAAGAGACACATATTGTGGGTCCTCTCCTCATGGGTGGTGGGGAATTTAATGTGCTCCTCGGCATGTGGTCACATGGCATCCAGGAACTGGTGGAGTATCCTGGATACAGATGCCTGTGAGACTCCCATGATATCCCCAGTTGGTCTTTGGAAAGTACCTGTAGCTAGTATCCTTAGAGCTACACATACCTTGGTATCCACTGGGATGGATTCCCCTCTGTTTGTTCTGGATGTGAGGTGAGGCCGGCACAGCTCCAGAATTTGCTGCAGTAAGTCCCTGTTCACCCTGTAGCTCTCTACTATCTCCAGATCATGTAGCCCCTGGTAGGTTACCCTGGGTCTGAACACTCTTCTCCTCCTCTTCATAAGTCTGGGGTGGTTGTCAGCATTGTCCTCTTCACCACCCTCAGTCTCTTGCACATACTGATGTATGAGGGTGACAGCAGCCCCTAACATTTTGTTAGTTTTGTCAGGTAAAATTTCCCTATCTGTGTACACTGGTGGCATAGATTTTTTGGAAAAAAACAGACTGAAAGGTGTTTGCATAGTTTATAGTGGTGTGCTGCAGATGCTACCTTTGTGATTAGCTGAGTATGATACATTCCACCTGCCAGCTCTATTACTTGTATTTGAGTCCCTCTTTTCTGCTATTTACTTTGTTTTCTTGTTCCACTTGCCATTTCCTGTATTTTTTTTTTTTGTGGGTTAAATCCTGGTGCACACCGCATAAACCCATTTAGGCAAGGTAAACAACACTATATAGCCTCAGACACACCCACTTGCTTACATATACACAGTGCTGCCATTTCCTGTTTTTTTTTTCGTTTGTTTAAGTCGCAGTGTGCACTGTACAAACCAGTTTAGCTAAGTTAAACACATTTTAGCAGAAATGTCCTTCCCTGGACGTGAACACATTCTTCATTTCATGGTGTAAGACATTACAGCCTCAGACACACACCCTCGTTTAGCTGTGCTTAGCTAAGCACAAAAACAGGCACCGGAGCTCCAATGTGCTTACAGCAAGCATGACACGCCCCCTTTTCATGTTAGTTGCTCCTCCTGCCTACACAATCCTGTTCTATCACCTACACAGTTAGGTGCAGGTTTTGGACTTAGAATATTTTGTTTGTTTGTGCCTTTCAGCTTTTTCCCGGTTATGGGTCACCATAGCGGAACTCCAGTCCGCTAATTATTGGTAGTGGATTTTTACATACCGGGTTACCAGCCCTGACGCACAACCTTCAACAAAGGCACACCCCATTCACGTATGCCTCCACACAGAAGATGCTCAAGCTGAGAATCGAACGGGACAACGTCTTGCTATGAGGCGACAACGCTACCGCAGCACCACCAACCCAGTTTACTAAAATTCCCCCTCATTTGCATACCCCACTGCCTTAGCCCATAGATACTGCATGCCATAGACTATAATGGCAAAATGCAGGTTTTCTTTAAATTTGGATTTTCACATTTTTTTTTATCTTCGGCACAATCGTGTTTGCGTGCTGCTGCTCTATGCTTAAAAGGCCGAGATTGGCCACAAAAAAAATATATTTTTTTTTTAATTAAAATTAAACATTTATTCATGCCAATGGCCATATATTTGGCCATTGGCATGCCTACAGATGTGAATACATGCTTTTATTTGCTCTGTCATGTCTCCGTTTTCTTTTTTGCAGAAATGTGTTCAGTTAGTAACTGCACTGACACTGTTCCTGCACGGAGACCTGGCAGCTTCCTGAATCACTAATTCACCTCATTTGCATGGTTTTCACCAGCAAATGAGGTGATTAGCATGCCGCACAGTCTTCCATGCAGGAACAGTTTAAACAGGCTCATGTGCATCGGATCAACTGTTTGCTGAATTGCTCGGCAGCCGAACTCCATGCAATAGCTGCTCCACTGTTCCTGCATGGAGTTTTAGCTTTCCTGACTTCCAGGGAATAAAGTTGCCATTAGGTTTATGTACCTCTCAACCACAGTAGATAAATGTTATGTTGTTAAGCAGAATGTATGCTTTTTTTTTTTTTTTGGCAGTTATTACCAGTTGTCTTTTTTATTATAGTTTGGAGCTTTTCTCCCCAGGTCTCAGCTGAAAATGGACTTCTAGTCCAGCCGGGCCTCCCCGGTAAACAAATGCCAAATAAATAAATAAATATTATGCACTTTATTATGCACGTGTGATGGCCAGTCTGTGGAAAATTTTCTTACACGAAACCGGTCCTTGGTGCAAAAAAGTTTGGAGACTGCTGATGTAACTCACTACATGCAGTCTTCGACTTGATTTTTTAGCTCAGTAATAAAACTATTTATAATATCTGTAGAAGATTGTGTCTTCTAACAAACAAATTCAAATAAACAGTAGCTTATTTATAGCCACTTGATAATTCCTGAACATCTCTTTAAATGGTACCATGTTGTCCTTTGCCTCTTTTTATAAGTTAATCACAAACAAATGGCAAGAGCATTACAAAACAAGACAAGTAACCAACCAAACTGAGTAACACTGTGGGAGACAACAGGGATCAGACACAGCAAATGGTACAGCTGCAGCAGCAGCAGTTTTTAATAGATTCAATTCCATTAAAAACTTTTGCTGCTTCAACTGTGCATTTGCTCTGTGTGGTCCCTCATCTCCCAGAGCTTTACTTCCCAGTTTGGTTTGTCTTTTTGAAAGGCAAAAGTATTAAATAACTTTAAAACTCCTTCCCCTGCAACATAAATAAATAACACCCTTACCTTTAAAGACTTTCATTATTTTCTTTACTGTGAGGAATAAATCAGATTTCTGGATCCAAAGTTTCCAGTTTTTTGTTAAAACTGCAGCAAGAGAATTTCTAGTAGTTATGATGCTGCGGCAGCGTTGTCGCCTCACAGTAAGACGCTGTCCGGTTTGATTCTCAGAGCGTCTTCTGCATGGAGACATGCATGAATGAGCATACCTTTGTTGAAGGTTGTGCATCAGGGCTGGTAACTCGGCACGTAAAAATCAACTACCAATCATTAGTGGACCGGAGTTCCGCTGTGGCGACCCCTAATCGGGAAAAGCCCAAAGACACAAACAAACACTGAACTATATTTTTGACTGCAGATTATACATCTGGACCTTTAAAAGCCCAAGCTCTCACAACAGGTACATTTCTTCACTTCTGACATAATGTGACATTTGGATGTTTAAGATGCTTAACAGATGACATAGACTCGGGGGGGGGGGTATACCAGCCTCCACAAGGCTTTTACTCTGACTGTTTCTTAAAAGAGATAAACCACATGGCATCACTTTCTGTAATTAGGCATTAGCATATTTAAAGACCTACACATACATAAGCCGCAGACAACATTAATGTTGAAGTATTAATGTCTGCACCTCACTCATATCCTGTCACAGGGTGTATTCATCACAGTGTAGTGCCAGCACAAAAGGATCAGTAACTTCACATCTATTGTTCATCACTTATGTATTTATTTTGGAAAGATATCATTAAGTAGTAGCAGTTGTAAATTTTCTCTTGTGCATACAATACCAAGCTTTATTTCTCCAGTATGTCCAATGTCCAGATAACAGGCTTTCTGTTTAACAGCTTTCTTTAGAAATTCAGCTATAGACAACTGGAAACAGTTGAGGTCTATTTAAACATAAGGTGAAGGTAATATATCTGAACTCAAGGTATAACATTATATATAAGTAAGGTGCTAGGTGGCATAGTTAGCTGCAGACAGCACTAATCACATACAGCCATCGTTCTCTTGTCCTATTTTTGGTTGGCATGAAGTGCCATGTTCCATGTAGAGTTTTTGTTTTTATTATTTTTACCTGGATTTGCACCAGGGTCTCCTATTTCACAATTTCCTCCCATATTCTAAAGAAACCCTGTAAAGTAGGTAGGTGATGTTAAATTGGCCATATGTCTGAGTGAATGTTTGCATGTGTGTGTGTGTGTGTGTGTGTGTGTGTGTGTGTGTGTGTGTGTGTGTGTGTGTGTGTGTGTGTGTGTGTGTGCGATCAATGGTAGATTAAGTGTAACTTTAGCTCTAGGACATTTTAAATCATGACACCCCAACACACAGACCATTTTTTGTTTGTTTATTTGTTTGTTTTTAGGTCCATGCATTTTTAGAACCATGCATAAATGCATATGTTATTTTGGGTTCATCTTTGTAATTGTTTTAAATCTATATTTATCTACAAGATTGCTTTAAATTATATTTATTGTTTAATGAAGCAAAATTTAAATATGTGTTTAATAGGATCGTAGGTGTATACTAACAACTGCTGTGGCCTTTATAAGTCTGTCCATGCAACCCAAATGTATCCTATACGTTATTATGACTTAGATATTATTTTAAGGGGAGTCTACATACATGCATACAAATATTTCAAACACAAGCAATAACACCCTTCTAGTCTGCCAATGCACCAAAACAGTTGTTCCTATAATAAGTGTCCAAGCTGTTCTTAAAAATATTTAAACTAGTGCTTGCTTTAATGAAATTTGTTAGTCTATACCATGCATCAGCTACTCTCTCAGAAATCAGTTAATACACTTGTTATTTGTACAGAATCTTCTATATAGGTTGTCTGAAGACTTTCTACTACTTTTTGATAACTCCAAACATCTCCAGAGGCAGTTGTCTGTAAATGCCCTATATTCCTGATTGTACTCCTTACATGCTTGTTTTCTCATAAGGTTTACATATTGTTATTCCGTACTCAGGTTTGGGTCCAATATAACTAACAAACAATAATTTTGTCATTTCTGATTTCCTAGATTTTATAAATCATTTTATACAACCTATAGTTCTACAACTATCATTAACCAATTGGTTGATATGATCTGAAAAACTCAAAGCTGGATCTAGCCATATACCCAGGTCCTTAAATGAGTCTACAGTTTCAATCACTGTGTGCTGTATTAAATTCACCTTTCAGTTTATGCCTCCCAAATCTCATATGCTTAGTTTTTGAAGTATGTATCAGCATATTATTCTCCTCAGCCCAAATGGTCAATTTAGTGAAGTTCTTTTGCAGGCATGCTCTATCTGTAACACATGTAATCTGTTTGCCCATTTTCAAATTATTGCATGCAAACTGCAGAACACTTCAGATGAAAATGATAGATATAAAAGTATGTTAGGGCATGATTTAATGTCTGTCTCTGTCCATCAGAGAAATAAGTGTCAAATCAGTGACGAATTTCTGATTTCCCATCCACTGGTCCAGGGTGCACTTGAATAGTGTTAGGGTGGGGCTGTTTCATATGGGTAGAAGGCCTATTCTAAAGAATGTTGAATCTCTGAGATAGAAATCCATTCCTCCAAAATGTTCTGTTTAAAGGACAACAATGGGACTCTATTATTAAATGCTCAACTTTGCTGTCTTATTCTCCCTATTTCCTGTCCCTGCTATGAATAAACAACAATACAGCATTTAAAATATTTTAAATAAACTGTCTCTCCCCACTAGAATAGTACCTTACTATACTGTGGTGGTTTCACTTTCAAAAAACTTTTATCATGCCCTGGAAAAGTTTGCGGCTGTCTCCAATTCATTGATGTTATCAAGGCCACTGAATACAGGTAGTTTTCTGGCCATTTCCCTCTCCAAACTGGCATTGCTACGACCATCCTAAAAACCCACCCATGCTGTGATGGCACAGCTCCCTGGTCCTTCCCCTACCCATACAGAAAGTAAAGGCTAGAACAAGGAAACAGTACAGGAGTCAAGTTTCCTGCTGTGAGCTGTCAATCACAGCAGGTAAAATCTCAAGTTACCCTTAGCACTTTGACAGCTAGGGTAGTTAGGTGTGAAGGGGGATGGGAGATGAGTCAAAGTAGTACAATTCAGGCTACATAAAAGATTGCAGTTTAGCCATTCTAAAAAGAAGCAGCAGTAAAAAGCACTTTGAAAGTCTGTTCTGTGGCATTTGTACTGTTTGTGTTTTAAGAAGTCAATGAATGGCATGAAATGTTACTTAAAACTGACTGAAAGACAGCAGTGTATGCATGTAAAATCAATGCAGTGACAGGAGCTTTAGGAAGAAAGAGGCCTGCATGATGTAATTTTTTTACAGACAAGCACTGCATTTTGGGATACCTAGAGTCAGACTAAGCAACCAGAATTGCGTCAGGATGTCAGACCCCATGTGATCAGCCTCAGAAATTATGTATAAAAATATTTAAAAACCTGTAAATAGTTCCAGAGCTGTGTTAAAATGTAGGAAACACCAAACCATGATGAAATAAACATGTTTGTTTTGAGTATGTGGGTGTGGTTTTCTTTCAGTTGCAAGCAAAGTTTAAATCTTTAGATCTAGTACTTCTGGTGATGTTCATTTTGCAGATATGCAAAAGGTCTATCAGAGCAGGATCCAATGATACCTTGTATCCCAGGCATAAATTACTTCTCAGCAGTCTGTAGGAAACAGAGAATACAGATAGGGCTTTGAGGAGCTCTGCTCAGGACATTGTGCTAATGCCCTGCATTCTTTTTGTGAGGAATCTCTGAGGACCCTCCAGTTGTTGCAAGTGTTTGTAAATTTGTAGTGTTGAACATTTTTCCAGGAAGACGTGAAACAAAATTTACTAACCAATAATAACAAAATTACCCATTTCAGTCATAAATTACCTTTTGTACTGATGTCATTATAATGCACAAATATCCATAATCATACTATGTACACTTCACATGCCTGAGGGTAATACAAATAGCCACCGTAAACTACTCTAACTTAAAATGCACACTAGTCCTTCAAAGTCAGACTGTTTAATATTATCAACTCAGCAGGGTCAGATGATTTCATCTACAGATAAATCCTGTACCTAGTAACTATAGCCACATTGTTAACTTTGTCTGATTGTGGTAAAATAATAATAATAATGACAGTAATAATAATAAATAATAGAAAAAGTAATATATTTAAAGATATTTCATATAAACAGAGAGCAGACACAGTAAATTATTTTAATCTAACTTCACATAAATGCACACTAGCCCTGCAAAAGCCATGGTAATGTCTGTGTAAAATGAGTAGATTAGAAAATGAATCTGACTTATGGTCCAACAGCAATGTCTGGAAGTCACAAGAAGAAAAAAAAGCATAAGAAGGACTTTCTGACATTCATTTAGGCATTGTTTTCCTAAATGCATGATACAGACTAGCCCCGGGAATCAATAAGCCATTTTTTCCATGTAGGAGTAGTGCAGCAGCTCCTGCATGGAATATGGCCGCCAAGCAATCCAGTAAACAAGGCTGGGAGCGTGCATGAGCCTGCTAGCACTATTCTTGCACGGACACCCCTGAATTATGCTAATTACCTCATTTGCTGGTGAAAAACATGCAAATGAGATGAATTAGCAATTCAGTAAGCAGGCAGGCATCCATGCAAGAACAGTGTGAGGTGCAGAAATGTATTCAGTTACTAACCGAGTACATTTCTGCAAAAATCAAAATGGAGGCATGACAGCTCAAAGCAAAGCATATAGTATAATCATTAAGTATGCCAATGGCCAAACATAATGCAAAACGTGTTATTGAATCACCTTTCTAGGTTTGTAAGGCCAATACTTAAAAATGGTCCCTATATTTAGGCCTCTGTCCCCCAATTACTTATGGCTTTGTTCAGATGTCTGGTTCTCAGAAGCTGAGAGGTATGGTGCCTAGTAGGACAGCAGGTACCTGAAGGTCAGTGTACTGCCAGTGTATAAAAGGCTGCCACCTTTCTGTGTCAGCACTGACAACATGCCACTAGCCAACAGCCATACTCCTGGAATGGCACAGAATGTCACAGAAGGAGCACAAGTATGTCTTGTATATCTGTTATGCTTGTCCTAACATTGCATTTGCCTGCCAACTATTTGCAAAACAAGAAAGGGTCATGTCAAAACAGCAATTGCAGACAGTGAGGAAGCAGACATCAAACCCATAAGAACAAACAAGCAATTACCAAAACGGTCTCCCAACTGTCTATGTTTGGCAGAACATTATTAACACCCTGTCCCCATGTGTGGGCCTTTGTCTGAATGTCATATTTTGGCCTGTGCAGATGTCAGTCTGTGATGGTATGACAGCTAGGCCCACATGTAGCCTCATAATAACATATACCAACATAAACTGTCTAAGGACCACAGCAAATGGAGTGGTGCAATGATGGACAACCTGCTTAATAGGTACACTCAGAGGTGTGAAGTCCACAACCCTTTGTGCGATGTAACAGCATGTACCCTGCCCACATCAGAATTACAAACACATAACAGCAGTCACTGTGGCCAAATCCTGTGACTGGACTACAGAAGGACAAAGAGACATGCATACATGGAAGGGGAAACACTGGCCAAACAAATGGAGAATGTGCACACCAGAACAGATTGTGCAGTAACATAGGTGCCATGCAGTGTAAGGAGTCAATAAACATCACCTGCAAATACACAACACACACCCATGTAAGTGGAGGTCTGCAAAAAAAACAAAACCCAAACAATGGACACCTCACAGGCAAACCCAGATGAGAACTCCACAAACCTACACACCACAGACCATGTAGACTCCACACACAAGGGTCTTGCAAACACTGAGGCCTTATCCCAATCCCCAAACACCTACCCTACACAGATAGGCTAACAGCACTGTCCCTCTACCCCGTTCCATACAGACTCTGCTGAGGTGACCCCCGTCTGACATACACATCCCACTGCTCAACTTTAGCAGTCCTGCTTATCTCATTCACCTTAGAAGCACCTTTGGGCACTTGTCAGCCCTATAAGCTCTGTAGTATGTGCGATAACTGCATAACACTATAGTACAAATTACTAGAATAGGCAGGGGGCTATTCTCAGGTCTGGCAAATGTGTGTGTGTGTGTGTGTGTGTGTGTGCGCGCGCACGTGTGCATGTTATAAGTGTATGTACAAGCGTTTGTCAGTGTGTATGTTTGTAGGACAAAGTATTTTGAGGATTTTCCCACCCACAACAATTCCCTGTGCACTACTTTAGCAGTCCTGCTGATGTCATTGCCCTTAGAAGTACCTTTGGACACCACTCAGCCTTATAATCTCTGTTGCACATGTAATAACTAAGTAGTATAATACAGATAACTAGATAGGCAGGGATTCTATTTTCTGGTCTGGCAAATGTGTGTATGTGTGTGTGTGTGTGTGTGTGTGTGTGTGCGTGCATGCGTGTGTGTGTGTGTGTGTGTGTATAAGTGTATGTACAATAGCTTGTAAGTGTGTATCTTTGTTGGACAAAGTATTTTGAGGACTTTCCCACCCACAACACTTCCCAGTGCCCTACTTTAGCAATCCTGCTGATGTCATTGCCCTTAGAAGTGCCTTTGGACAGCACTCAGCCCTATAAGCTCTGTGGCGCATGTAATAACTAAGCAACAGATAACTAGATAGGCAGAGGTTCTACACTCAGTTGTGGCAAATGTGTGTGTGTGTGTGTGAAGGTGTTTGCAAGTGTGTATGATTGTAGAGTAATGTATTTTGATGCCCTTTCCATCCAGTACATTTCCCATTGCCATACTTTACAAGGGCTCTTGATATAATCACCTTTGACATACCTTGCGACACTGTGAAACACAATAAGCTCCATGGCAAGTGTAATAACTGCATAACACTGTAGTATACATAACTAGATAGGTAGTGGTTTTAATCTCAATACTGGCAAGTGTGACACTCACATCACCCCTGTGTGTGTGTGTTTGGGTGAGACTCATATCCTCTGGGGGTGTGGGTTATATCATTTTGAGGCATGTTCCACCCAGTACATGTCCCATTGCCCTACTTTACAAGGCCTGCTGATGTCATTCACCTTAGATGCACCTGTAAACACTTATCAACCCTCTAAGCTCTGTGGCATGTGCAATAACTTTGTAATACTATAGTGGAAATAAATAGGTAGGGGTTCTAATCTCAATACCGACAACTATAGTAGTGTGTGCAAAGCTTATCCCCTGTGGCTGTTGTGTGTGTAGAGTATACCATTTTAAAGCCTGCTGACCCCCTACCCATGACATTACTTTAAAGATGCTGTTAATGGCATCTGCCTCACATGCACCATGTAACACTATACAGCCCATGCCAGTCATCTGTACAGATGTACATGGGAGATCCACATGTTTGCAACCTATATGTGCTCTGTGTCCCCTGACAGTGAGCATTCCTGTGATATCATTGACTACTATGTCACAGTTACCATACTGACACACATGCCAGCATCAGCCATCATACCTGACTGACACATCATGCTGATACAAAGTCTGTCACACTATCAGTTGTGCAAGTATGTTGGAGCAGTAGATGAGACCAATCACTATGCCTAGTGGGTTATCCCACCATCCATGAATGCATTCGTAAGATTACCTGTTGTAAGAGGTTATGGTTATGTCCCAGACATATCATGTATGTGGAGCATGTCATGTGTAAGCAGCACTATAGTACATACAATGTCTAATGGTAACTGTGTATGTGTTTCTGTATGCACAGCCCCTGTGGCTGTCTTCAGTGTGTGTATGTGACGGCTATACCATTTTGTGTGCCTCTTCCACCCTGTGAACTCCCCATTGCCAACCTATTCTTGGCGCATACAGATGTCATCCACCGTACAAGCACAGCTACACAGTTTCTAACACCAAGCCACTGTGGTGCAATGGTCGTAACTCTCAACCTCTTAGAGTAAAAAATCTAGACAAAGCCATGAAAAAAGTGGTACAAATAGGGACAATTTTTAAATATTGCTCTTACAAATGTAGAAAGTCGATAGAATAACAGGTTTTGCATTATAATGAATATTCTGAAAGGTATGAAGTCTAAAACTCAAATGTCTGTCATTATTTTCTAACTTCAGTCTTTAATGATTTGCCACTAATTTGCCAGAAAGCCACAATTTTATGAAAAACAGACCAAAAATATAAGGCAAAAATCTGGACATTCTGCGAAAATCTGTACAGTTGAGAGGTAACTCGTATCACTGTGTATTGTACATCAATAGATGTGTAGATCATCTGTTCTGTCACCTCCATGTGCATGTGTGTCTCAATGCATGTCCCCATGCAAGGGTGGCGTTTATCTCACATTATCAAAAGATGAAAATAGTGAACGCTATTTCATCTAACCTAAAATATCTAAACCACATAATATCGAACATTCAGAACAGCAAATTTTTTCCTTGGGAAACAATTTGCTATTCCAAAACACATACACACAACACAAACACACCTAAAAAATCAATCAACACACATACAGTTATAATCATACAAGTAACCCTACACTAAACTATACATACACTACTATCTATCCACGCACCTTAACCCAAACCCTAACCCTAAGGTCCGTCACTATCGCACATTCACCTAACCCACACCCTAACCCTAACTCACTTAACCCGCCCCTAAACCTAATTCACCTAACCTGCGCCCTAACCCTAACTAACCTAACCTGTGCCCTAACCCTAACTCACCTAACCCACGCCGTAATCCTAACAACCACACAATCACACACTTACCTGAACCCGACCCATAAATCTCCACCACAGCACTGAAAATAGTGAAGCCACAGAACCAGCCGACCGAATTCTTTCCCTAGGAAAGAATTTGGTGTTCTGCAGCTTGCTATTTTTAGCGTTCGATTAAAATGGGTTGATATTAGAACATTCGAAGTTTTAAAACTTCGATGTTCTGATATAGACCCCAGTGGTGTGCTTGTCTGTGTGTGTGTGAGATGGCTCTAACATGTTAAGGACCTCTGAACCCACCATTGCCAATCCTAACAGCCCCTTTAATTGTCACTCACTTCAGTAGTAGTGGCAGACACTGCCACACTACAGTACCGCTGTGCTATCTGTGTTATGTATCTAAAGCTATCATTTGTAAGACTGTGCAGGTAGGGGATGTGCTCAGCCATTCATCAGCTGCCCCATATACAGGACTATGAGTCTATGCACTACCAGCATGAGAGGCCAGACATGCATATGACAATAGCAGACACACATGCTGGTGATTGTCAGGTTAGACTAACAAAGGCTGACCTGTGTCAGGAATACATACCATAAACCTGTCATACACAGTACCAGACAAACCCTCATCAGCAGCATGATGGTTGAGTGGATGTGACAGAAATGGCAGGGGCAACAGGTGCTGATAGCTGAATCTTTTGCAGTGAATGTAATGGCTAAGCTGGTGAGGGACCTAGTGACAGTGCTCAAGCAACCTCCTCTGTATGTGTGAGCCTGCGGTCCTACAGAACACACAGGTGACATGTATGTAGGGTAGGTGGCTGTGTCAAGGGTACGTATGCAAGGTCACACTGTCTGCCACAATTGCCCCTCCCACACTGCTGCATGTAAATGCACCTGGTAAATGTGTACATATACAGCTGTTCCTTGGCTATGAAAAGGTCACTGTGTTTCCACTCCGCCTTACTCATCACAGCTACTGTCAGCAGGCCCACAGCATGCAAACACACAGACACCCAGAACACAACTAGAATACAGTAAGTGACACTATAGTCAGTCATCAGTATTAACAGCAATAGTGCGTCATGGCTTACAAGGTACATACACCTCGATGTGTACCCATAACTACTGCCAGCAGACAGCACTTTACACAGCATGACATTGCTACACTTTATCATAGTCACCCTGTGCATCAGACCCATATGAGCATGTCTGTGCATCAGTGGTGTGGATAACAGGGTTGTGGTACATGTATCATCACATGCACAGGGTGTGGTGTTGGATTGCCAGAGGCCCAAGCTGGGCCATATGGCTGACATCGTGTGTGTGTGTGTGTGTGTGTGTGTGTGTGTGTGTGTGTGTGTGTGTGTGTTTGTGTGTGTGTGTCTTGAGGGGTGATGTTCAACTGGGACGTGCAGAGCAACTGCATGTCTGGTGGTGACTGGCCTGTGATAGGGATGTGGGAGCATTTGTTTGCACACCATGAAGTGATGTGGATGCCCAACACAGGGCTATGTTGGACAGCTATGGACCATACATGGCAGGATGCATGGTTTGTCATCTCCCGGCAGGGATGCGGTCACTGGTTCTGCCAGGAGTATCATGCCATCGCCAGGCCCAAGGACAGATGCAGTACTACTCCTTGATGGTGACTGCTGTCTGCTGGACCCGCATCCCTGATGGGACTGGCAAGGACAACGTGCCTATGGTCTGCTCCCATGTGGTGTGGACAGCACCTTCCCTTCAGTAGTGCTGTTAGTACTGCCACTACAGGACTGTGAATATGCATGGCCACGTGGGTTCACAGCTGATCATGTTGCTGAGCTAGGTTCACCTGGCCGATGCCCTACTCTCACCACATGCTCAAGCACAGACATTGCATGGTCAAGCAGTGACAATGTCTCACTCCATTGTCTATCCACAACATTGGCAAGATGATGTATGGCATCACAAATGCCTTGGAGGTTGTCACGCATGGCAGAGAGTGCTGCATTCATGACCCTGAGCATCTGTCTGGTGTTGCAGTCAGTACACGTCTGTGCCATGACAGACCATAATATGCATCTGGTGACACCTGCTGTGGCACTTGCGACAGGGGCTTGATGGGCAGCATTCCTCTGTTGAGCACCCCTGTCCATCTGCCTGTGTGTGACCTCGCCTGCTCCCTGCCTATAGGTTCATAGGTTCATACCAGGCTATCTGCCCTAGGGCATTTATAAGCCTAGCCAGAGTGAGTTTGGCTTTCACCACCCATTTTAAATGAATTTTGCTATGCCCTTTTTCAAGGTTAGTATACTGTGCCTTTGTCTAACAGTGACACAGAAGTGATACCCGGGGTAAACCTACTATCTCCCATCCACTCATCAAGATTCCGCTTGAAGAGAGTCAATGAGGGACTCTGCTTAACCTGGACTGGGATTTTATTCCAGAGTGAAGGGAGCCTCTGGGTTATGAATCTGTCCCTCCAGCATGTCCTATTTATTTCAGTGCTAAGGTTCAAGTCTCTCGAGTGCGTAGCTCGATGGGATTTGGGTTTTCTGAGGTGCAGCATGTCCATTAATTCTAGGTTGGACATGGCTTTATACGTCAGGCACAGATCTCCTCTGAGAAGGCGGTAGGCCACTGAGTAGAGCTGGAGTTTCTTTAACCGGGCAGCATATGGCACCTGTTTGAGCCCTTTGATCCTCTTGGTGAGGTACTTTTGGGGTCTTTCCAGTTGCTGCAGGTGTCAGGTAAGGTACATCCCAAAAGGGGCATTGTACTCAATTATGGGCCTGATGAGGGATGAGTAAATAGGCACGATGACCTCCCCTGATCTAGATGTGAATCCCTTCATGATTAGGTGGGCTATATAAAATGTTTTCCTAACCACTTTGGCCACGTGGTTGTCAAATGAGAGATTGCTATCAACTTGGGTCCCCAGGTCCCTAATTACTTCTTCCGTACTTAATGGATTACCACCTATGTGGTAATTTGTGGGCACTTTGTTTTTGCCAAAGGGGATGACTATACACTTTTTGGCGTTTAGCTTGAGGCCATGGCTCTGGCATTAGTTGTCTGTTTCTATGAGGCCCTTTTGTAGGATGCTTGTGTTGGCTGGAGAGTCGATTATGGTGCCCAGTTTGCAGTCATCTGCAAACTTGGTCAGCCACAGTCCTTCCGTGTTAGCCTGTACCTCCAAGAAATATATACCGAACAAGAGAGGTCCCAGGACTGAGCCTTGTGGGATGCCACTTGTAACTGGTTTGGAGTCTGACATGGCTCCAGCAATTCTAACCATGTGGGTTCTGTCCTTGAGACAGTTTGCAACCCATCTAGTGACATAGGGGTTTATATATAAGCTGGTGAGCTTATCTATAATGCCCGAGTGGGGTATTGTATCGAAGGCTTTTGCAAGGTCCAGGTAGGCTGTGTGGACCACCTTCCCCTCGTCAATGGCCTTGGTGACTGTTTCAAAGAAATCAACCAGGTTTAAGAGGCAGGATCTGCCCTTAACAAAGCCAAACTGGGTAGGATCCAGTGTCTGTAGGTCCCCAATATCCTTATTTATGAGGTCCATGATGATCCTTTCCATAGCTTTGCAGACCAAGCTAGTCAGGCTTATGGGGCAATAGTTTCCAGGAAACGTTGAGGCACCACCTTTGTGGAGAGGGACCACTGTTGCTGTATGCCACTCTTTGGGTACATATCCTGTAGTAAGGCTGAGATTGAACAGTAGTTTTATCTTTGGGTTTAGTTCTTCTTGAAGTTCATGTAGGATGCAGCCCGGGACACCGTCTGGTCCCATTGATGCTGTGTTTTTTGCTTTGGAGAGGGCGGCTCTTTCCTGAGCATCTGAGATGTCAGGGGGGCAGCACTCTGCTGGGATAGATTTTTGCCCTTTTGGTGGGGAAGAGGGGTAGAAGTTTGCGCTGAACCTGTCAGCTAGGATGTTGGCAATGTCTGTGGGTTCGGTGTATTTTTTGTCATTTTGGACTAATTCTGATCATATCTGGGAATTCCCACCCTGGTTCCTAACATAACTAAAGAGAGCCTTGTGATTATCCTTAGTGTCCTGTGCAATTTTTCTCTTGAAGCTGGCCTTAGACGATTTTATGAGTGCCCATAGTTTTTGCTAATACTGATCAGAGATGCCTTCCACTTTTTGGGATTTTGCTCTATTATGTAGTAGCTTCCTCCTTCTATTGTATATTTTGTTTATGGCTGGGGTCCACCAGATAGGACGCCTAACTTTGGAGGATTGGGTCTTGGTTTTATTTGGGATTGCATGATCCATGCATTCCTGAAGGCGTTCATAGAATGCATTTATAAAGGATTCTGCGGTCTGGGCCGTATTTTCCACAGGCCCGGGGGCTTTGAAGGATTCCACCTCAGTTTTGAGGAGTGTGAAATTTGCTTTAGAGAAGTTTTTCACTGTGGTTTTCTGGGCAGGGGCTGGGGTCGGGATGTGAATATCTAGTGAGATTAGTTTATGGTCTGATCTTACCAGTGAGGGATACACTTCTGGTCTGGAGCATAGAGTCCCCATGCTGGTGATGATCAGGTCCAGTATGTTTTCCCCTCTTGTGGGAGTGGCAACAAGTTGTTCCATAGCATTTGAGTTTATAAATGCGTGGAACCTTCGGGCAAGGGTGTTGGAGCTAGAGTAATGCTCCCAGTCTATGTTAGGGTAGTTGAAGTCACCCAATATAATGGTGTTTGGAGAGACCTTCATATTTTCCAGTGTTCTCAGGAAGGCCGAGTGGGGTTCCTGGGTTTGGGAGGGTGGTCTGTAGCAGGCTATAAACTAGAAGGCAGTTTTACCCACTGTTAGTTGCACATGGATAGTCTCTGATGCTTTGTGCTGTGCCACCAACCTGGAGGTCTGGGTATCTTTGATGAATATTGATACTCCCCCTCCTTTTGTGGTTCAGTCCAAGTTTTGGGGCCGAAAAACATGGTATGAGGTATAATCTGGTAGTGCTGAGGTGCTCTCGGGAGCCTTGAACCAGGTTTCTGTTACTGCACAGATATCAATGTTCTCCATGCTAAGGAGAGTTTCGAGTGTGTGCATCTTGAGGTTTAGACTTCTGGCATTGAGTAGCATTACTCTTAGTTTCTTATCCCTTGTGATATCTATGGAGGTGGGTTTGTCTTTTGAGCCTTGCCTACAAAAAGGAACTATGGGGTTGGCAAGAGCCTTTGCCAATATCCGAAATCCCAGGGGTAACAGGTGCAAGCTGTCCCTAGCGAAGCATCGTGGCTTGTCGAGCATGTCATCCCAGGCAGACAGGCATTGGATCCCCTTTGAATGACACCAATACTTAAGCCAATTGTTGAAATTGATTATCTTGTCTTCATATTGTGGCATCATTCTTGGTGAGGGTAAGATGCTACTCAAGGTCAGGGTCATACCGGCCTGGGCTACATGCTCAGAGAGCTCCTCTATGGCTCTTTTCATGTAGTCCAAGGAGGTACGTCTCAGGTCATTCACACCAGCATGGACAATGACTGAGTCATATTTGCACTTGCCTTGGAGTGACCTGAGTGCTTGCGTTATGTGGCGGATCCTAGCACCCGACAGGCAGCTCACCGTGACCTTCTCCTTGTGTGTGCCTGATGATAGAGTCACCTATTACAAGTGTATCAGGTGTGTTGTTTAGCCTTAAGGGCTGTGACTGTTCGGCACACTGGCTTTGAGAGCTATGTGTTGCACTTGTTTTGTTTTGGGGTAGCGGCTGCTTGGGTGTCTGCTTTGGAGGTCTCTGCTGCTTAGGCAGATTTTTATTTAGAGCCTCTGAGTATGTTTTTATGTGTTTATGTGTTTGGTTTGCTGTCGTGGTAGGTCTATGTGAGACTGGAATTGTAGTGAGTGTGGTTTCCTTCTCCTCATGACTGGTTACGCCAGTACTGAGTTGAGAGAGCTTAGCCTCCAGTTTGGCTATATGGTTGCATCTCTCACATGTGTTGGAATTTGTTGGGAGGAGGAGAGGGTTGTCTGTGTACATGAGGCAGTTGTAACATTGCCTCAAGATTCCCAGATTCACCAGCTGGACTGGAGAAGATTGACAACTGACCTTTGGACATGCTAGAATAGTATTGGGAATTACTTTATAATTGAAAAAGGGCCAATGGGAACAAAGTACTCAAGGGGAGTTTGTGAGGGTGTAGTGCTTTTAATTTTTTAGTGCTGACTTATATAATTGCTTTAGTGAGCAAGTGCCAGGCTTTAGAGTGGGAATAGGGTCTTTATTATGAGAACTAGATCAGTTCTAAGGGAAAAAGTGAAGAGCAGACTTTGTGGAGCCGAGAATGGTTTAAACCCAATTAAGCGGTGCTGCCAGATGATGCGCTATGTGCAAAATCGCGCAAAGCCGCGCTAAAGCGGGTTTTATACAGGGGGACTTGAAAGAGCTAGAAATTGGCCCAAAACGGCCAATAGACTACCAGATTCTTGTGCTGGGAACACTCCTCCAGGGATAGATAGGCTGCGGGTATCTACACTCACACTCGCCATGCTCACACCAGCCTGTTCCATGCCACCACCCTTAACCTGTCCATTATCCATGGCTGCTGTGGACTGGGAATGTATGGGCATACTGACTGTGTGCAGGGACATGGTGGGTGAAAGTGGGATACCAAACAACAGCATGGATCCAGGCACCAACAACCCCACATGTGCCTCACTATGACCACCATCATCATGGGAGTCCGCTAAGACACTGACATAAGGTTGTGAGGAGGAGGAGGGACACCAACCCCTGTGTTCACCTGTGAGCAGAACACAACATATGTAAGTTAATACCCTGCAGTATTATGTTTGGTGATACACACAGACAGACACACACACACACACACACACACACACACACACACACACACACACACACAAACACACATGCACACGCACACTCCTGGCACAGTCAAGCACAGCTGTGACACATATTGGCCCTTCAGGGCAGACCTTACAGTAGTTCTGCCTGCCACAATCCATCTCTTTCACTGCTACTGTCAGACCCAAAACAAAGGGTGACAAATTCTACTGTGTGATGGGCCTAGCAGCAGAATGGTAATTGTGGCAAAGACCAAGGCTATTGTAGTGAGCAATACAGTTTCACCAAGTGCATATGCACATACTCTAAGAGCTGACTAACTGCTATACAAACCACACACAATGACAAGGTATAACGATATGTGATGATAACTGATGAAGGGACAAGACTATACACTATCACTGCAGTATCTACATAGTTCAGGCTCACAGGGATTAATTTCAGACAACATTGCAGGACAGTCTGCAATACATACAGGAAACATGTAAAGTACTAGGTGCATAGCCTCATAAGATGATACCAGGCTATTGGCCCTGATGCCCTCATAATCATAGGTTCATAAGTTCATAGGTAGGTACTAGGCTATTGGCCCTAGGGCCTATATAAGCCTAGCCAAAGGTACCCTGGCTTTCGCCACCCAAGAAAATTATTTTCCTGTGCCACTGTTGAGCAGAGCCACAGAAGTGATCCCCGGGGTGAAATTCCTATCTCCCATCCAATCATCAAGATTTTTCTTGAATAGTGCTAATGAGGAGCTTTGTTTGATATAGATGGGTAGTTTGTCCAGAGTATGGGAAGTCTCTGGGACAGGAATCTATCCCTCCAGCATTTTCTGTTTTTTGTGGTGATGAGGTTTGGGTCCCTAGAGCGTGTAGCTCGTAGGGATTGGGATTTCTTTAAGTGGAGCATGTCTAAAAGCTCTGGGTTTGACATAGCTTTGTGTGTTAGGCAGAGATCGCTTCTGAGTAGGCGATATGCAATGGAGTAAAGCTGCAGTTTTTTGAGACGGTCTGCATAGGGCATCTCTTTGAGGCCGGTAATCCTCTAGCCCAGACTTTTGCCCATGCCCCTTCCAAGACAGCAACTGTTTCCCCTGTACAACTGGGGCACATGTGGGATCCCAGGGGTGTCTCATCCATTTCCCATGCAGTCATCCAGCTTCTTCTTCAAGAGGGCTATAAATGTACTCTACTAGACATAGGGAGGGAGTGTATTTTACAGACAGTGTATTGTGTGGGACACTACACTATCCCGCCAACAAGTACTATACATCTCACAGACCAGGTGAGGGTCTTGTGTGCATGATGCATGAGTGCACTTTGTCTTGCAGATATGCAGAAACACCATCAAGGCTGGTTTGGAAATGCCTTGTATGCCAGACACAGGTCACCTATGATCAGTCTGTATGAGACAGAGTACAGGGACAGGGCTTTCAGCCTATTTGTATAGGACAGGTGTTGCAGACCCTGGATTTGCCTGGTCAGGAACCTCTGTGGTCTCTGCAACTGCTGCATTTGCTTGGCAAGGTACATGCCAAAGGAGCCATTGTACTTGGTAATGCATCTGATAAGGGTGGATTACAGGGATGTTGTGGCCTCCTGGTTCCTAGATGACATACCCATATTTGTGAGGTGGGCCATGTAGACAGCCTTCTGTACAATTGTGCCCACATGGTGGGAAACTGTCAGGTTGCTACCAACCTTGATGCTCAAGTTGGCTCACACCTGATTGCATGCTCAGTACATTATTACTGTCATAATTAATGTGGATGACATCTGCCACAGCAGGGAGAATGATGCATATCTTGGCATTCGGTTTGTGGCAATGCTTCTTGCACCAAGCATTAATTGGGTGAGGGCCTCTTGGTGGGTGCTCACATCAGAAGGGGAATGTAAGACAGTGGCCAACTTGCAAGCATCTGTAAACCTGGTCAGTCACAGACCACTGCTTTTGTCCTGTATATCTCAAACAGTAGAGGCCCCCAGACTGATCCTTGGGGTACACCACTTTGAAAGACTCTACTACTAGAGATGGGTTCCACCACTTTGACAAAGTGTGCACTATCATTGAGCCAGTTAGTTACCCATCTGGTAACATAGAGGTTGATGCCTAGCTATGTAGGCATATGTATCCTGGCTGCCTGAAGAGTATTGTGAGAGAAATGGACTAGGTGAAGGTAGGCATTGTTCACAATCTTCCCCTCATCCTTGTGTTTATGAACCACTTCAGAGAAGTCGACCAGGTATAACAGGCTTGATCTAACTTTGACAATACCACACTGTGTGGGCTCAGGCATTTTGAGGTTGCCGATGTCCCTGTTCATAATGTCCTTGATATTGTCTTTCATGCCCTTGCAGAGAAGGCTAGTTAGGCTGATGTGCATATGAATGGCTGGGTCAGTGGATTGCTCTGCCTTTGTATATAGGAATGACAGTGGCTGTCCTCTGTGCAGATAGGATGACTGATGCTCAGGCTTTGGTTGACTACAGTGTGTAATGGATCTGAGAGCTCATGCCTGTGTTCATGTAGGATGCAGCCAGGGATGGTATCAGGCCTATGGAGACTTCTTTGTGTTGCTTTTGAGAGGGCATTATGGACCTGCTTCCTGATGATAAGGGGAGGGGGACAGGTGCTGAGCATGCACATGTGTACTGCTGGGGGGACAGGGGGGTGATATTTACCTTTCACCTGTCTGCAGCCGGTTGTCTATATCTATGCCGTACATGTATGTGGTGTTACTGACTACCACTACAGAGCAGATTTGTGTGTTGCTGCTGGGATTGCAGACACATGTGTGGAAGACCTAGTGACAGGCCTTGGTGGATGTGTCCAATTTGCACTCATAGATAGCCTTAGGGTAATTCACCTGTGACCTTATTTGCTTATGCAGGCCAAGGTGACATTGCTTCTAATAAGGCACCTGCTCCTTCTTGGCCCTGTCCAGCAATTATGTCTACCTATTATGGTATTTGCGTATTGTTGCTGTCCACCATGGATGTTTACCCTACCTTGAGGGAGATGATGTTGTCCTGTTAGGTATTGCTGAGTCCATACAGCTATGTAGGTGCCTACATAGTATTGTGGTTTGGATCTGGACACTACTGCCAGTTCCAACTGATGGGACACTGGCTGTGAAGCTACTTCTACCTGCTGTGAGGAGATTTATACTCATTTGTGTAAAGTTAATTATGTTTGACCCTGGCAAGTGGGGGGGCAGGGGAGATGGTGAACTGAACAGTGATGGCTATGTGTTCAGATCATACCAAGGAGGACAACACTGTAGGGGTGCTACAGTGGCTATTCATGTTGGTTAGGACCAGGTGCAGGATATTTCCACCTGTTGTAGGAGTGTTGACCGGCTACTCCACTGCATTGCCATTGACAAAGTGAAGGAATCTCTGTGCATTCATGTTCAGGTGGCATAGGTCATACACACTATGGTTGGGTGGTAGAAGTCACCAAAAACAGGGAAGAAAATTGAATCCTGACAGATTCCAGCAAGTCCCAATAGGTGTGGGGGATGTCCATAGTCATGGTTGGAGGCCTGTAGCTAGCTATGATTTGAGTAGGTGTTTTGTGAACTGTTAACTGCTCTCAGGGTGTCTCTCATGCATCATACTGTTTGGCCAGCCTGGAGGTGTGTATGTGTATGATAATGTTCAACACTCCACCTCCTGTGGCTTTACAGCCTTCCATTTTGGGTCTAAACGTATGATGGGATGAGTAACCTGGCAAGTTTATGTGCTCTCCATAGCTACAAAGCAGGTGTCAGTGACTGCACAAATGTCGGCATCCTACAGGACCAGATATGCTTGCATTGACATGGGTTTCATGCTAAGACACCTAGCTCCTGTTAGAGCAAGATATCTGCACAAAGGCACACATCACTGGTGGGCAAAGGCCTGGAAATATTGTCACTTTATGAATCTAGCTGAAACACACAGTTGCCAGCAAAGACGGTGTCGCATTCACAGGTCTTCTCCTCAGGATATGACATCTGACAATCAAATGTATGCTATTATGTCATGACTTCAGTCATTCATGGGTTGCCAGTGATGTGCCAGACAATACACAACTATAAGAGGCACTGACTACAAATATGAGGCAGATATCTAGACAGAACTATGAGGCTATCCTTTTACTCCCTCCTTTTTTTCTTTTACAAAAGAATCTCTAGATACATGACTACCTAATGAGCATTTTCTTTGCCAGTATGATTTAAATGTGAATAATATGATTTCCTATTCTACTAATGCTACTTAATACTTAGGACTGAATATTGTCTATTAATGCTAATGCAATGTAATGTAACAGTACGTATATGTGAAAGTAATGTAATGTAATGTAATTTTCTTCTGGAGCTTTTCTCCCTGGGCTTTGACTGAACATGGGCTGACCTGGCCCTGTGGACTATCCTGGTCAATAAATGCAAATAAATAAAATAAATAAATATGTGGTCAGTCTGCAAAACTCTGGATAGTTGTCAGGTATGGGCTCAGTATATAACATACAGTTCGACACACACTTCTGCAGCTGTTGTGTACTATGCACATACCCTATATAAGTCTCACATTTCTAAGACAAACATATGTATCACAGTAGCATTCACAGGTGACATATGACTATTTACAACATCCCAGGTAGCTGGCCTAGCAGTTTCACACTCAGTATTGGACAACAGACACTCCAGTAGTAGTCATACATGAGCTGACCTTTGCTGGGGTGACTCAGGGGCCAGAGATGTGATCCATGTCAATGTAGACAGGGCAAGCAGGAAAGGGCACAGGTTCCAGACAGCAGCATGTGAGTCCAGCAGATCTTGTTGTGACCTAGTATTCAACTTCCTGTTTGACAGTATTGCATCCCCCCTTTTGCATTTCAAGCTTACATGATTGGCATACCTGTTATAGTGCTGAAGGGTTTCCTCAGAATAAAGGAAATGGTCAGGTTTGTGTAGTCGCAGTCTGTCTTTGTGTAGATGGGTTCAGATCTGTGTTACATAGGCAGCAGCTTGCCTTTTGTAGGTGATGCTCATAAGCAGGTGATGGCCTGTGTACCAATCAGTGTCTCCCACTTGCTACTTGCATCCAGAGCAGCTGTGTTGTCTTTCCATTAGCCAATGCCATAGTAACACAGTGCTATAATTACATCCTTCATGTGGGCCATACCCTTTTTCCTTGCCTGTGTGCAGGACATTATGGAGGTGTGGGAGCTACAGCTTCATAGACGGTAGGTGGAAATACCTTTCAGGGAAAGACATGTGGAGACAGCCCAACAACATGGGGGACAAAGTTCCAGAATTGGGTACAGATTGTAAGTAAGCATTGCTGTTATACACATAGACGATTTCTAGATTAACAGGGTTTGTCTGGACATGCATTTTCTGTGTGACTTGACATCTGACAGTGATATGTCTCTGACATACCTCTCAGCTGTCCAGATGTCCACAGACTGCCCAGAGGTTTGCCTGTTATGTTTGGTCTTTTCCTCAGACAATATCTGTTTCTGAGAAATCAGTAGGATAATGTGAGGGTTGTAGTCAGTAAATGTTGACATCCATTAGTATTTCAGACATCATATCCTTCAGGGATGTTATGTTACTACAAACCCTGTAACACTGGCAACTGTTTCAGTTTTTAACACCATTATATGAGATATGTCTGTCTTTTCGGCCCCCTGTCCCCCAAGTATGTCATGCTTTGCTCAGATGTCTTGCAGTAAGAGGTTCACAGGTATGGTATATCATTATTCAGTGACTGCACTCCTGATATCATCCCAATGACTTAGAAGGCTCCTGGAAGTGGTATGCAGCAGTGGCCATAAATATGGTCTCACACCCTGGACACTGTGGAAATCTGTACAGTTGAGAGTTATGTATGTCTGGCCATTGTTAACAGACTGTCAAGATTGCAGTGTTGTGTGTAAATGTTTGCTGGGCTGAGTAGGGAGAGTAGCAGATGTGAGTATCATAGATCCTTTTCGATCTGACTGCATGCTGCTACAGTTGCTGGCGGTCTATCAGGTGTATATGTTTGCAGGGGCAGACTGAGAATGTCTTGATGCCTTGTAACACCTCAGGATTCTCAGCAGACTATGAGTTGGGCCAGTAATTGTCAGTGTAGTGTGTGACTGACAATCAGGATATGTTTGTTCACACAGTCATTCTATTCTAGAGTTAATTTGGGGTACTGGTATGTTGCTGTGACTGTGGTGCAAATGGTTGTGGATGGACTTTTCCATACCAGTATCTGCTTTTCCCTACCATTCCATCCTTGTAGAGTATGATATATTTGGAAATACATGGGTAATTCCCCAGAGCTGATTTGGGGCACTGTCATGCTGGTCTTACTGTGGTTCAGAAGGTGCTCGGTGAAATGGTTGGCAGCTCTCAGTGTTTTTCTCTTCTGTTACATGACTGCAGTCATACCTCTCCACTGTCCAGATGCCTAGACACTGCCCAGATGAGTGGCTCATATGTTTAGTCTGTTCCCCATAACAGTTGTGGGTTTCTGACAAATCACTGGGATGATGTGAGCATTGACATCAGTAAATATTGACATTCATTTGTGTTTCAGACCTGGAATCTATCAGGAATTATATGTTAAGTCAAACCATGCTACTCTCTAGCAGACTTCCACAAGTATAACAGCCATATTTCAATGACATCACTATTGTTTGCCCTTTATCCTCCCCACTTTGTCAGGCTTTTTGCAGATGTCTTGCATTAAGAGGTTGTTTATATATATATATATATATATATATATATATATATATATATATATATATATATATATATATCATTACAAATTCTCACAGCTCATATGATGTGGTATGTTGCTGCGATTGTAGTGCACAGTATCAAGACAGACAGGGGTGGTATATGACACATGAGGGGGTAAACACCTTGGAGAGGGAGGGTAGTTGGGAATCAGAGGCCCATGAGCCCCCAAATGGATACAATGGGACTGAGGTCCCCATCCATGGGCAGTCACCACTGCACCTTCACGTCCCCGAAGGTGGCTGTGGTGGGGGGCTGGGCAAGAGGGGCAGCCTGTCCCTTGAGGTGCACCAGGCAGCCCTCCATCTGCTGCAGCTGTCCACCCAACTTGGAGTGGATGACGCTGCTCACCATACCCTGGAACATTCTGCGGGTGATGGGCCCCTCTCCGTGTCCACACCCAGGGGAGGGATGGGCCCCATCCCCTGAGGCAGTTCCACCCAAAGCTGGTGTAGGACCAGTTGAGGAGGATGTTCTGGTTTGGGTCCCAGCTGTACTGCGGCCCAGTGCCACAGCCAGATGCGGTGGGACAGGTGGATCCGCCGGGATCTGCCTTCCCAAATGTGCTATGGTGTTGTGGTTTTCCCAGATATATTGGTTAGTCACGAACAACACATTGCAGAATTAGTTATAACAGCATGCATAGGTGTTTTCACTAACCCAAACCAACAGATCTGAAACAGTTGCATAGCAAACAGAACACATGTGTAAATGGAACAACAGTAACCATTTTAACAGCATGCAAGTTACATTGATAGCAACAGACCACCAACAATGGTATTTGAACAAGGTATGTTAACATGCAACCAATGAAATATATGAACAATAATGGGACACATGTAGCAACAATAGGTTTTGAGAACAACATACCCATAGTATATGAATAATGAATATTGATGCAGATGACGGGGTGGGGAAGAGAATAAAAAGTCCATCAACAACTGTATCAGCTTCTATTTTTCACAGCAATCCTGCTCAATACTCTGCAGGTCTGGCCTCACTTTACATCAGATCTATATTAGAACATCAACTTTTTAAAACGTCAAATGTTCTAATATCAACCCCTATTCAGCGAACGCTGACAACATCGAACATGCAGAAAAGCAAATTTTTTCCAAGAGAAAAAATTTGTTGTTCTGACACACATACACACAACACAAACACACCAAACAAACAGCAATCCAGACAATACACCTAAAATCCTACATCTAACCCTACACTAAACTGTACACACATGACTAGCTATCCACTTACCTTAACCCAAACCCTAACCCTAAGGTCCATTACTATCACACACTCACCTCACCCGCGCCCCAACACTAACTCACCTACCCCACCATAACCCTCACGTCCACACATTCGCACACTTACCTGACTCGTGCCCTAACCCTAACTCACCTTCCCCATGCACTAACCCTCACATCCACACAATCACACACTTACCTGATCTCGACCCGTAACTTTCCACCACAGTGCTGAACATAGTGAAGCCACTGGAACGACCAACCAAATTCCTTCCCTAGGAAGAAATTCGGTGTTCCGCAGCTTCGCTATTTTCAGCGTTCGCTGAATAGGGGTCGATATTAGAACATTCTAAGTTGTGAAACTTTGATGTTCTAATATAGACCCCTTTACACCTACCTATGGCCCATAGCTTCTGTGGTACATACATACCTGTTAGACTGTCAACCTGTAATGGTATGGGGCAGACTGGATGAACTTTACTGGAGGGGGCTTTTACATGTTAGTGTTACGTACTTGACAAAGAAGGGTACCCTGCAATAATGTTTGAGTCTGCTACTAGCATAGTTCACCTGGATTCCTATCTGTGTCCAAGGTGATTAGCAACAGTGACCACTAGCCATGACAGCATGACACTTGACGGACATGTATCTGGAAGTGGGCGTGGTGTGTGCACCTATCATGCTGTCATTTGCAGGCATGGGGATGGACAGTGGGACAGTTGCACATGATGCATGTTATACCTTTCAAACAGCTACTACAAACATTTCATTACCCGTAAGACCTGTGGAAAAAATATCGGTTACCACTATCTGACTGTTTCTACAAATATTCCAGATTTCCTGAGTGTATATATGCATATATCTCAGTACCACTTCCTGGATTCGACCCATGTTTGGGTGTGCTAAAATGAACTAAAAGGCTGTTTCTCATCACACTGAGCTACTGGGGAACTGCTGTTTCTTGTTTGACTGTTTTCTGCCTAATACTCTGTGGGTTAGACAGTCTGACCTTATAATCCTGTGATTTATGCATGTGAGATAGTTACTGTACTGTGTAGTAATCATTTAAAATGATACGATCTGGAAAACAATGGTTAACACAAGGCAGTGCAGTAGGGGACACACTACAATACTTTTGACATTAGTATTCACAGTTCGGATCTTAGTGCATAACATATGCCATATTTCATGTATATCTTGATTTACAGCTCTACAAGCTACCATTTTGCATACTAGCTGATTCTTAGAACAACCTCTGTTAATTCATGCTGTCAAAGCCATATTTTCTGTGCAGAACCTGTACACATTCTATTTCTACAACATACCAGAATAAACATAACAGTTGGTGGTTTATGCTTTTATTGTAGTTATATGACACAGTGCTCTACTACTGCATATGCTGTAGATTACTATTAGTCTGGCAAACTTTTCTTTAATCGTTACACAAGGAACACAGTAAACAATTTATTCCTTCTTATTTATTTCACTATATACTGGCAGGTAGATCTGTGCTCACCAGCCTGACGGCGCATCCTTGTCAGTCTGTTGGCATGGGCCTCAATGTTCATAGCCCTCTCTTCTGCAGCTGTAGGGGTGAGAAACAAACATTATGCATACCTGTCTATCACATGCTCATGCTAAAATTTGGTGCAGCTATATTTGGGATACTTACAAACTGCTGGAGCATGACGGTCCCGAGCAGCTTGGATCCATTGGGCCAAGAGCTTCCCCTTCCTACACTTTAGGTCAGCATAATGATGCTGAACCTGCTCACCAGTTTGGGGGAGGCCAGTGGCACTGGTGAGGTTGTGTGCCAGATGGTCCCAGGCCTCTGCTTTGAACTGAGAGCCCTGGTACTGGCCCTGCAGCAGTCTGTCATCATAGTTTTCTATGAGGAGTCCAACCATGACCCTGGACTCCAGGATACCCTAGTGCTGCACCCAAAGGTGCACTCCCTCTCAAACACCAGACATGTTCCTGTAGAGATCAAACTACGACAGGTCATGGCTGTATTCCTGCCTGCATGGTTTAAATAAGGCCATATTCCCACCCTTTGCCATAATTGGACCATTTTGTAAATGCTAAGCTCAGCTAAGCAGTGTGCAAACCTGCTAAACTTGGTTGAACAGTTCTTAAAGGGTAACTGCTTAACAGTGTACAAATTCATTTAGCTGAGCTAACTGCTGCTTACCATTCACATTTAAGGCATGCTTACACCAACTAAGCATGGCTGAGCACTGCTAACCATTGCTCACTTTGAATTTTAAAAAGATATCAGGATAATTACATCATTAATCATTACTGATATATTAGTAAGTGTATATGATTTACTTTACATGACATTCCTACTGTATAGGACACTTGTGTATACATGGGTGATTTCACATGTTATATGCACTCACACTTACATTTTAGACCAGCTACACTACCCTGGTTGACAAATATCAATTACTACATAATTCAAAATTAAAATAATGTTTACACTGCTTTCCCATGTAAAAATAAAGTGCCTGTCCTGGTACTCAAACCATGAATCCCTGCATACAAAGCTGGGACTCTAACCACTACACTATCTCGGCAGAAGGAATTCAGCTGTATATTTTTATTTATCTCCTATGGGATGTTTCAGCAATGCTGAGCAGAGGGCCATAACATGCACACCCACTCAGCTACTCTTAAACATACCTTAGAATGAAAAAAAAATAAATAAACTCATAAACCCACTTTATTTACATGTATCTGTACTCCTTGTCAGTCACAGTAAGGGAAATTGTAAATGGACACATAGGGACAGATTTTAAGTACTGGTCTTACAAACTTAAGAAATGTGACTGTGGTTTTCTAGCAAATCATTGGCAAATCACTCGGGGTTTAAGTCAGAACATACTTATAGACATTGGGGTTTCAGATTTCATACCCTTCAAGAAATCCATGCTAATGCAAACCTTTTATCCTATCAAATTTCTGGGTTTGTAAGTGCAATATTTAAAAATTGTCCCTATTTTTGTGCCTTTATCCCACCATTATTTATGGCTTTGTACACCTTTCTTGCTCTAGGGGGTTGAGAGGTATGTGAGGCAGGCATCTGGGCATTCTGTGAAAACCTGTACAGTTGAGGGCTATGGCCATACGGCAATTTCACAATGGCAGACATTTGGGTTTCAGTCTTCATACCCTACAGGAAGTCCATGCTACTGCAAATCTTTTATTCTATCAACTTTCTGGGTTTGTAAGTGCAATATTTAAAAAGTGTCCCTATTTTTGTGCCTTTGTGCCCCCAATATTTATGGCTTTGTACAACTTTCTTGCTCTAGGAGGTTAAGAGGTAAGTGAGGCAGGCATCTGTGCATTCTGTGGAAACCTGTACAGTTGTGGGCTATGGCCTTACGGCACTTTCACAATGGCAGACATTTGGGTTTCAGTCTTCATACCCTTGAGGAAGTCTGTGCTACTGCAAACCTTTTATTCTATCAACTTTCCAGGTTTGTAAGTGCAATATTTAAAAAGTGTCCCTATTTTTGTGCCTTTGTCCCTCATTATTTATGGCTTTGTACAGCTTTCTTGCTCTAGGAGGTTGAGAGGTATGTGAGGCAGGCATCTGGGCATTCTGTGGAAACCTGTACAGTTGACGGCTATGGCTGTATGGCACTTTTACAATGCAGAGGTGTGTGACAGAACCTGTCACACATCCCCTACATTGTTTCTTGCTCCACTATATATTTCAGTGTCTGTGGACACTGAAATACTCATTTTATTTCAATTTAGTGTCCGTAAACACTGAAATACTTTTAAAAAGTGATGCACAGCACTTTCTGAGTGCAGAGGGTGTGTTAGATGTGCGTTCACTGCTTAGACATGCCCCCTGGACTCAGTAGTGTTTGTGTCCATTTACCCTTAGAAGTGGTGCCCCTTCATGAATATGCAAGGCAAGCTGCTGTTAAAGCTATGGCTACATGGGCACGATTCACTCCATGCAGGAATAGCACTATTCCTGCACAGAGTTTATTGAATCCATGGGTAGATTTATTGCTAGCACAAAATACCTTATTCTATATAGACTGTTCAGCAACTTAAAAATGAAAAAAAAAATTATTTAAACTTCTATCATAATTATCCTCAATGACGGTCAAGTACTGCCAGCAGATTTCTTCTGTCACAGCCCATACAGAGAAAAAACAGTACAATTACTATATAGAACAGCTGTCTATAATAAATAATAATGGGCACAGTAAATGTATTCAAACTTTTTTTTCACACAAGCAGCAGCCATATATAAAGTGACCAGGCAAAAATAGCATTCATTTTAGCTTGCAGACTGCTTTATACAAATCTGTTATAGCTACTTTGCTGCATATGAATATACCAAGTGCCCAACTGTAATAAGATAAAATAAAATGATGACCACACAATGTATTTCAATCTCTATTTTATACTAGTATACAGGTACCAAATCCAGTAGCTCATACCAGAAATAAAACTTGCATTCCACTGTCATCACTGACCACTGCTGTTCTTTTGCTGGCTTTAAGCTCTTTGCCATTGTTGTCCCACAATGTATGAGACAGCTTAAAAACAGAAAGCCCATGCTTTGATGAAATAAGTGCACTGGCCTCCCTAGAATACTGCCGCTGCTTTGAATAAGGGTACCATTTGTGGCTAATTTATTTATTATTTTTTTAAGGTAAAGATTTTTTTTTTACTTAAAAAAACATAAATGGCCTGTAGCATCCCTGTTTAAGGCAGCAAGAGTTGCAGTATCCTACTCCTGTGCTGACCTGGCCATGAGCCAGCATTGTAGCAAAGTCATTTAGAGTAAGGACATAGCCCTCAAGTGTCACCCCCACCCCATGTTGGGACAAAAACAGGTTTATTAATCAGAAAAAAAAGATAAAAGACACTGGCAGATAACCAGTCTTGGCAAATCAAATTTTCCTCTCATTTTGCTTACTTTCTGATAGCCCTCCTACCGCATTAAGACATCATTGCTCTAGATGCAACAAATTACATTAAACTATGATGAGTAAAAAATAAGTGCTTTAATTATACGATTTGACTGATGATGTTAATGTGATGGAGCGTAATGAAAGTACTTACCTTTCACTTGTTTCATATGTTTTAACATTATTTAAATCAACACATTTGCACCCTGACTGGCAACAGCTCAGAGAAAATAGCTAAAAATGAGAAAATAATTTTTCACAATTCCATTTTTGTTATTTTACCTTTCTGTGCAAAGGAAGAAAGTATAAAAATGAAAACAATTAATGCACATTCAAAGCCTAAATTCAGTAATATTTGTAGTCCCTTTCTTCCAGAAAGTATGATAGGAGCAGGGGCTGCAAACTTTCTTCCAGAATTCATGCACTGCCAGAAAGAGTTTAAAAGATCCTTTCTCGCATGCCACATACCACCAACACAAAAAGCCAAGCAGAAATGTGGTGACCAGACAAATCACAACAACAGTCTACTCTGTAGCTTACTTTTGTAATATTTATTTTCTATACTGTCATGCATATCTCCTAACCTGTTACCTCACAAATCAGGGAGAAATCCAAAACAATCAGGGGCACTTTTTAAATACTAGTATGATTAACATCAGAAGTTGACAGAATAAGAGAATGTGAATTAAGATTTATTTTTTAAGTAAAATAAGTCTATAACTTTAGTGTTATCATTTGTTAAGCATAATCCACTATTTTATCTCCCGAACTTGCCAGTTTTAGGCAGCAGATTAGGAGGTACAAAATGATAAAATCAGGGACAGCTGAGAGGTATGACAGCATGACCTGTAACCCATCCCAGTCACTGAACTATGCTATGACAAATGCATTTAAGAATATTTTTAGCTTCTTTGCTCAAGAATTCTCTACAAAGCCAAAAATAATTGGAGGACAAAGTTCTAAAATCAAGGACGATTTTTAAATATTTCTCTAATTCACTTAAACCATTAATATAACTGAAGATTTTGTATCAACATGCATTTATTGGACAATAAGTATGAAACACTAATTTCTAGCATTATTGACTGGCTCTAATCCCTAGTAATTTATCAGAAAATCAAACATTTTATGAAGGACAGGACAACAATACGAGAAAATAAGGGACACTCTGCAGAATAAGGCACGCACGCTTGAGGAGTATGCAGTTAAGAAACTGCTGCTGGCATCTTCCCCTACCATTTGGATCTTCTGACTTTTTTTTCTTTCAGCAAGCAAAATAAATCTCAGACTTAAAAAAAATGTACATTCCAAAGTAGTATCTAATCTGCACATATCTGATACTTGATACAAAAATTGGTGCTGGACCCCCCCCCCCAAAAAAAAAAAAAAAAAAAGATCATGGCTAATACCACCCTGCCCTCTGCAACCACAGCCTCAATCAGAAGGCTGCCTTCAGTTTCATGTCAGCAACTAAGGCACATACTTTACATAAAATGTAAGGAGGAGAGAATGTTTGCTGTTCCTGAGCTGGAAGGGGTAGGGGAGTTGCAAGGTAGCAGTGAAAGTGCTGTCATTTGAAAAAGTTGCCATAATGGTTAAGGTACTTACTTTCCATACACAAGGTACAGAGTTTGATTCTCACCTTTGAAAGGAATTGGCTAGGCTTAAAATAGCCCACAAGGGTACCTAGCCTAGTACTTACCTATATCCATGGATATCAGGTCATTTATACATGAAGTTCAACTTTTTGTTTACCATTACATCTGTAGCCATCCACAAGCTAGTACCCTGAGTGTCTGACCTTTTCACTCTGCACTTCCTATAGTTGTGAGTCTGCCCCTGGAGTTCTGGGCCGTGGGTGGCCACCTGAATTGCCCTTATTGTAATCCACTACTGTGTGTGTGTGTGTGTGTGTGTGTGTGTGTGTGTGTGTGTGTGTGTGTGTGCGTGCGTGCGTGCGTGTGTGTGTGTGTGTGTGTGTGTGTGTGTGTGTGTGTGTGTGTGTGTGTGTGTGTGTCTTATGACAAACTGGAGTTTCGTATAGGGATTGTTCTTGCTGTATACCCATTCACTCTCATGATATCCTCTAGTTTCACAACCCTGAACTGGTTAAATCAGGTTCACAAAATGGATGGACAGAACAGAACGTATAATTTCAACTTAATGCAAATAAAGGTTAGCAGTACCTGCTCATTCTAAACATCCTGGCCAAGGCTTTTGACACTGTCATGCATGCTGTTATTACTGAAAAAAATAGAACAACTTAATGTAAAACCCTATGTTGTCTGCTGGATTGCAAAACTGATATCCCTCAGATCCTGCATTGTGAAAGTTGCTGCTATCATCTCTGAACTTAAAACTGTAACTAGTGGAGTACCATAGGAATCAGTGCTGAGATTCTCTTTGTTTGGCACTTATTCCTGCACCTATCCAAGCCTGTATCCCAGATGTGTGGCTGACCAAGTTTGCTGATGACTGCAAGCTGGGCACTGATATTTTCTCATTTGCTGATACTAAACAGCTCCAGCAAGGTTGAAAATATGCACATAGCTGATGTACTGAAAATGGTATCGAGCTAAATAGAAACAAGAGCAGTATAACAGCATTTGTCAAAAAATGCTGCTTCCAATGTGTATTTTATAAACAGTATTTCTACTCAGACAGACACAGTCATAAGAGACCCGGATGTTTATGTGGACAACTCTATTTCAATTACCATCATTTTTCCACTATGGTCATGAAATCCTTCTCTCTCAATACATTTTCAATGGAATCAAAAACGTCATCCTCCCTGGTCTACTGCAACAGCTCAAGTCCAAGGTTTTCAAACTTGAATATGAGTTTGGAGAAACAGCTGCTACTCCTTATCCATTTGAGTGAGGTAAATGTGCCAACCATGGGAGGGAGTGGGCGGAGGATTTTAGGGTTAGTGAGCAATCAGGGAATTTATTTGTATTTATTTATTTTATTTTTTTATGTTGTTTACCATATTAATCAGACTAGGCTATTGGCAGTTTTCAGTGGAGACCCAAGGTGGTATGTATACAACTAGAGGAAATTTGGCCAGGGCTTTAGGTGAACTTTCCCACTCTTTTTGAGGTCAGATAGCTGGAGGGCTCAGACTAGAAAAGAGTAGCAAGCAGTAATGGTGAACAGACAAGATGAAGTTAGTGGTGTAAATGTATGCTGGCATTGATCGTGGTGGAGTCCAAGGTGAAATGGAAGAGACAAAGTGCTGGATACAACTAGTGTGGGTAAGGAGTTTCCACACTTGCAGGTATCACATTTGCAGGAAGGTGGTTCAGACAAGCAGATATTATGCTCAATGATGGAAGATGGTGAGCCACTGGAAGAACATGAGATCTCATGGGTAGATACTGTGCCTGAGAGACTGCAGAAGCATGACTTATATATTGCTGATTAGAGGCATGTTAGTTTTGAAGAAAAGTGGACCTGGTGAAGAAGATGTCTTAAAGGTAACTGACAAAACTTATGCTTCAGTTCATAGATTCATAGGTTCATAGGTAGGTACTAGGCTATCGGCCCTGAGGCCTATACAAGCCTAGCCAAAAAGGTTCCCTGGCTTTCCCAAGAAAATTAATTTCCTGTGCCCCTGTCATTGCAGCAGGGGAAATGAAAAATAAAAACATATTGAGCTGGAACTGGATGATAATGTAGAGCTTGAAAATGTTTTTTAAATTTTAATTCAAGAAGAAGTTAAAATAAAGGAAGGGGAAAGGTAAGGAGAAAACATATACAGGAAAAAGAGTAAAGAAAAGAAAAAAAAAAAGAAACTGGCGATAAAATGAGTTGCAAAAAGGAAAAAGGTTAATATCAACATTTTGTCATTGAATGTTAATATTATGATAAATGAAAATAAGACGAGTGCTGTAAAATGATGTAATGAACAAATTGTGACACTGTGTTTGTACAGGATATGAGATATTTAAGTGAAAATCAGAAACAACAAATAGAAGTTGCATGAGGAGGATTTATAAAATGGATATTTGGAGAAGATGTGTTCAGGGATGGCTATGATATTTTAAAAAGGGTGTATTTTTTTAGATAATATAATTGTTAAATTGGGACAATGACTAATAAGTGATATAAGGTATAAGAATGCAATATTGAGACTTGTAGGGGTGTATGCTCCTACAATTAGAAATCATTATAATATTACAATTGAAATTAGAATCATTATAATAATAGGAGACTTTAATTGTAATTTTAGAAAACATAAAGGAAACATATATAATGATAATAGTACAGGAAAATATATGCTTGAGTTTGGGCAAATAAAACTATGAAGATAGGGGAGTATATGTATAAAATGGAAGTATTAAAGATATAAATTGATTACATGTTTTTTCAGAAGGATTATATTAAGGAGATTAAAAGTAATTATTTTTCATATCATTGGGGAATAATGGATGATTTTTTAATGTAGAACGATATGTTATGGATAGATATGAAAGTATTAGTAGGGAAAATAAAAGAAGATGAAAGGCTTAAGAAAGAAATACAAAGTTTATTATTAGGACAGTCTACTATGAAACTGAATATCAAACAATGGTGGTTACACTACAAATGAAAGTATAAGAACATGTATGTAAAAATGGAAAGAGCCTATTGGAGAAGACAGAAAGGTATAAGAAGGTTACTGAGAAATATGAAAAAGTTTAGTCAGAGGAGAAGAAGACAGAAAATGAAAGGAAATAATTATATATAATGAGAATATGGAAATATGAAGAAATTATTATATAATCAAATCTAAATGGTTAAGGGAAAATAGGAGGAGGTGTGTTCTTTGTTAGGAAAAAGGTAAAGAAAGGTAAATGTAGAATTGTTAGCATTAAAAATATGAAGGGAGAAAAGTTGTATTATCTAAATGAAGTATTGGAAATGGTTGAATTTTTTTCCTGTTATATATGAAGTAAGGGATAGAGGAATGGGATAAATATGGAATGTTAATCGATTGGGTGAGATGATGTAAAAGGAAATTGTGAAAATAATTGGTTTAAAAGAGCTGAATGAAGTGCTGAATACTGTTAAAAAGCAAAACATGCCTGGACCAGATGGCTTGACTTATGAATTTTATACAAAAATTGATAATGGAAGAAAACATTTTTTTTTTTTTTTTTTTTTGGAAGGAATGAATTTTTGTTTATAAAACAGGATTCAAGATAAGAAGATATGTGAGGGGGTGGTAAAGTTGCTGTGTAGGATAGGGAGAGGAATTAAATTAGGAACCGGAGACCTATAACTTTAAATAAAATAGATTATAAAATAATGAATTTTTTTCAAAATAATGAATAAAATTGTTGATGAAGGGAAATATAGTATACGAGAAAGGCACACCAAAGATATGTTGTTCATTGTAAAGGAAATGGCAAGTGGGATTTTTTTATGAAAGAAATACCTCTAGAATAATAGTATGTGACAGTAAAAAAGCATGTGATCGTGTTAGCCTTGGTAGTTTGTTTGAGATATCAGTATGGTTTATATGAACATTTTATATGTTTGATTAAATTTAAGTTATGTTAACTTTTGTAACTGAATTTTATTGACTGGAAATCATAGTAAAGAAATGCAAATGAAAGAGGGGGTTGTCAAATAGGCGTATTCTTTAAGTGGGATCTTATTTACTTTGGCGTAAGGGATGCAATGATCAGTAAGGCTGGAAAATGTGAAAGAATATTGTTTTGTATTTAGCTATAAAATCTAAAGTCCTGTGTTTATGTCTTATGCTGATGATTTAGTTACTGCAAATAGTAGAGAATGGATTAGTGAAGGAATGTTTGAAGAACAGGCTTGTATAAATAAAGTGGGTTTGAGGATTAATAAAGAAAAGAATAAAGCGTTTGGTGATACAGTTGAAAATGTTTTTTTTTTCTTTACTCTTTTTCTATAGAAGAAAAGTAGACCTGGTGAAGAAAATGTCTTAAAGGTAATTGACAAAACTTATGCTTCAGTTCATAGGTCCATAGGTTCATAGGTAGGTACTAGGCTATCGGCCCTGAGGCCTATACAAGCCTAGCCAAAAAGGTTCCCTGGCTTTCCCAAGAAAATTAATTTCCTGTGCCTCTGTCATTGCAGCAGGGGAAATGAAAAATAAAAACATATTGAGCTGGGACTGGATGAGTTCTGTCTCATGTACACAGCTCTGCTCAACAGTGGCACAGGAAAATAATTTTCTTGGATGGCAAAAGCCAGGGTACCTTTTTGGCTGGGCTTGTATAGGCCCCAGGGCCGATAGCCTAGTACCTACCTATGAACCTATGAACCTATGTAGGTGTTTATTTTATTTTTTGAAGTATGAAATTTATATTTGGGGTTGCCTTTTGTAAAAAAAGACAAAAAAATACAAATATGGAATAATGTCTTAGGAGACACAGTAACAGCACCCGTACATATTAGTTATGACCACCCTTCTTGGCACAATTAAAGGGCAGTTACCCGTGCTTTCTCCTGCCAACCTGGTGCACTTGGGCATTCTGAGGCAGTGTAGCAACTGCCTCATGTACACAGACAACCCTCTCCTCTTACCTCCCGACATCTCAGACTTGTGAAAGATGCACTTATATCACTGGAAGCTATGCACTCTCCAGCCAAGACCATACTAGCTGGTCAAGAGGAGAAGGTCAACACTTGTACCACACCACATGGAACACATAGCCCTCCAGAACACCCACCAGCACAGCTCACACATAGAAACACAAACCACACACCCACCTTTGTGCAGGCTCTGAACAGAAATTTACCTAAACAGCAAAGACCTCCAAGGCAGAAATGCAACTGACCACCACAACACACCACCAACCACATGACATATACAGTATATATAAAAAGTTTGCACACCCCTGTTAAAATGCCAGGTTTTTGTGATATAAAAAATGAGACCACAATAAATCATTTCAAAACTTTTCTCACCTTTAATGTAACCTATAACCTGTACAATTCAATTGAAAAACAAATCTGTTAAGGGAAAAATATAAAAAAATAAAAAATGTACAATATGCTGGTTGCATAAGTGTGCACACCCTTAAACTAATACTGTGTTGTGTGTGCACACCCTTAAACTAATACTTTGTTGAAGCAAATTTTGATTGCATTACAGCATTCAGTCTTCTTGGATATACCCCTATCATCAATTGAAGAGACTCTGATTAACCCCAAATAAAGTTCAGCTGTCCTAGTAGGATTTTCCCGACATTTACTTAGTTACCTGTGACAGCAAAAGCCATGGTTCACAGAGATCTTGCAAAGTATAAAAGGGATCTCATTGTTGAAAAGTATCAATCAGGAGAACTGTGCACAAAAATTTCCACAGCATTGGATATACCATGAAACACAGTGAAGACAGTCATCAAAAAGTGGAAAAAATATGAGACAACAGTGACGCTGCAAAGAACCAGACGTTCCTCCAAAATTTATGAAAAGACAAGATGAAAACTGGTCAGGGAGGCTGCCAGGAGACCTACAGCAACACTGAAGGAGCTGCAGGAATTTCTGGCAAGTACTGAATATGTATTGCATGTGACAACAATCTCCCATATTCTCTATATGTCTGGACTATGGGGTAGGGTTACAAGACAGAAGCCTTTTCTTACACAGAAAAACATCCAGGCCCAGCTAAAATTTGCAAAACAATACATAAAGTCTCTCAAAAGCATGTGGAAAAATGTGTTATGGTCTGATGAGACCAATGTTGAATGTTTTGGCCACAATTCCAAAAGGTACGTTTGGCGTAAAAACAACACTTTGCATCAACAAAAGAACACCATTCCCATGGTGAAGCATGGTGGTGGCAGTATCATGCTTTGGGGTTGCTTTTCTTCATCTGGAACTGGGGCTTTAGTCAAGGTGGAGAGAATTATGAACAGTTCAAAATACCAGTCACGTTTGCCCAAAAACCTTCAGGTGTTTGCTAGAAAGCTGAAGATGAAGAGGAATTTCACCTTTCAACATGAAAATGACCCCAAGCATACATCCAAATCAACAAAAGAATGGCTTCACCAGAAGAAAATTAAAGTTTTGGAATGGCCCAGCCAGAGTCTAGATGTAAATCCAATGGAAAATCTGTGGGGTGACCTGAAGAGGGTTGTCCACAAGAGATGCCCTCACAATTTGACAGATTTAGACCATTTTTGCAAGGAAGAGTGGGCAAATATTGCCAAGTCAAATGTGTCATGCTGATAGACTCCTACCCAAGAAGACTGAATGCTGTAATTAAATCAAAAGATGCTTCAACAAAGTATTAGTTTAAGGGTGTGCTCACACAACAAAGCATTAGTTTAAGGGTGTGCACACTTATGCAACCAGTGTGTTGTACTTTTTTTATTTTTTATATTTTTTCCCTAACAGATTTGTTTGTTTTTCAGATGAATTGTATAGGTTATGGGTCACATTAATGGTGGGAAAAGTTTTGAAATGATTTAATGTGGTCTCATTTTTTTATATCACAAAAACCTGGCATTTTAACAGGGGTGTGTAAACTTTTTATGTCCACTGTAGCTCACCTCCACAGTATACCTCCCAACATAAGCCCTTAAGGCAAAACACCTTGCCCAACATATTAATCATAGGAGACTCAATAGTGAGGCACACAGATGTCCCACTCACTAGGGTGAACAAGAAGGTGACAATCAATTGTCTGTCAGGTACCAGGATCCACCATAAAACACATGAACTCAGGCCACTCCACATCAAGTATAAGTATGCCTCAATCATTGTCCATGTGGGTGTGAAAGGCCTGAGACACACCACCTCGGACTACATGAAAAGAGACATGATGGAACTCTCGGATTATTTGGCCCAGGCAGGTATGACCCTAGCCTTGAGCAGTATCCTACCGTCACCCAGAATGATACCACAGTACAAGCAGAAAATGACTGACTTCAACAATTGACTAAGTTTCTGGTGTCATTCTAAGGGAATCCAGTATCTGTCTGCATAGGATGACATGACTTGACAGACCATCGATGTTTTGCCAGAGACGGCCTACATCTGTAACCCCAGGGACTCCGGGTACTGACTAAGGCTCTTGCCACCCCTATAGTGCCTTTTTTAGGTGGTGTTCCAAAGACCAACATCCCAGTGTAACAACTATAAACAAATACAATCTGAGGGCATGCTGTTCAATGTTAGAAGTCTAAATCTCAAGATACACTTACTTGAACCATTCCTCAAAATGGAGAATGTCGACATTTGTGCTGTAACAGAGACCTATTTAAAGTGGCAGAAAACACCCCTGCACTTCCAGGCTACAACTCATTCCACACCTTTCGGCTCCTGAACATGGCCGGAAGCTCCAAAGGTGGTGGTGTCTCCATATTCATAAAGGATCTACACACCTCCAGACTAGTAGCCCAGCATAATGCATCTGAGATACTTCAGGTACAACTAACATTGGGTAAGATGGCGCTTCAGGTCATAGCCTTTTATAGGACCCCAAACATGTCCTTAGACTCCCACTCCACATTCCTAAGCACCCTGGAATCTGTCAAGGTCCTGCCCAATACTCTCATACTAGGAGACTTCAACTACCCCTCCATCAACTGGGAAAACTACTCTTGTACCAATGCACTAACCCAACGCTTTCTGGAATTCATCAATTCCAATGCCCTGGATCAGCTCATCCTGTCCCCTACTAGAGGAGGCAACATCCTTGACCTGGCTATCACTAACATGGGTGACCATTGCTCTGCACTAACATTCAATTCCTCCCTGGTTAGATTCAACCACAAACTAATCACCATGGAAATCTACATCTCACCCACACACCTCCGCAAGTGACCACCTTCAAAAACTTCACTAAAGCTGACTTTGGGCTCCTGAAAACAGAGGTGGCTAACTTCATGACATCCATGCCAATGGAAAATAGCTGCATGGCTGCCAAATCATACACCAATGCACTGTACGAACACATACATAAATGCATGGAAGTAGCCGTACCCACTAGAACCAAGATGCTCTTCTCCAAAAAAAAGGAAGCCAATCTGGTGATCCCCAGCTATCAATAAACTTTACAACAGAAGGCAGAAACTGTTGCAGAAAAATGTGAGATCCCAAGACTGGATAAACTCCCTCATTAGCCTCATCAAAAAGCTGAGATCCCTTACCAAATCCTCTAAAGTCAGCTATGAAGGCAGAATTGTGGCAGACACTAAAAATAACCACAAAGCCTTCCATAATTATATCAAGAACCTCCATGGCAATACCCAGATTTGCTCTGAGTTGCTGCACAATGGTGCCTCCTACACTGAGCCAATAGATATTGCCAACATACTAGCCGACAGATTCAGTGCTAACTTTACCCCCCCAAGGCCCAATCACAATACCAGAAGAATTTCAGGTACCAAGCATTTCTGCGGCACAGGTAAGAGCTGCATTGTCCAAGGCCATGAATACAGCATCCATGGGACCTGATAATATCCCTGGCTGTGTTCTACATAAACTACAAAATGAACTGGCACCACATCTGTGTGCCCTGTTCAATCACAGCCTTACCTCAGGCTTTGTCTCTACTGAATGGCACACAGCTACAGTCATCCCTCTCCATAAAGGGGGAGCGACAACAGACCCTGGGAATTATTGCCCCATTAGCTTGATAACTCTGATATGCAAAGCTATGGAGCACATCATCATGGACCTGCTTACCAAGGATATAGGTAATCTCCAAACTCTAGACCCCACTCAGTTTAGCTTTGTTAAAGGGAGATCCTGCCTGCTTAACCTGGTTGACTTCTTTGAGACAGTCACCAAGGGTGAAGATGAGGGTAAGGCAGTGCATACAGCCTACCTCGATCTGGCCAATGCCTTTTATACCATTCCTCACTCAGGAATTATTGATAAACTCACCAAACTAAGCATCAACCCCTATATCACTAGGTGGATTGCAAACTGGCTCACAGACAGAACCGACAGAGTGAAAGTAGCGGATTCCAAATTTGACTGCTGACCAGTCATGAGTGGAGTCCCACAGGGCTCTGTCCTGGGTCCTCTCCTGTTTGGCATCTACTTCTCAGAAATCCAGGCCAACACAGAGGGACTCTGGCTGACCAAGTTCGCAAATGACAGCAAACTGGGAGCCATTATCAACTCCTTAAGTGATGCAGACATCTTACAGAAAGGCCTCACTGACACCAATGACTGGTGTCAGAGCCATGGCCTTAACCTAAATGCCAAAAAATGCGTTATCATTCCCTTTGGTAAAAACTCAGTTCACACTAATTACTACATTGATGGGAGCCCACTGAGCACTAAAGGTATTATAACAGATGTGGGTACCCAGACTGACTGCAATCTCTCCTTCAACCACCACATTGCCACTGTGGTCAGAAAGTCCTTCTATGTGGCACATCTCATAACCAAGGGTTTTGCATCCAGGAAGAAAGAGGTCATCATCTCTCTCTACTCATCCCTCATTAGAGCATTCATTGAATATAACACCCCATTTGGCATGTACCTCAACAGACACCTGCAACAGCTGAACAGGCCACAGAAGTACCTCATGAAGAGGATGCTAGGCCTTAAACCACATGTCCTACATGGACAGACTCAAGAAACTTCAGCTATTCTCTGTCTCTTATTACTTAGAGGTGAGCTCTGCTTGACATACAAAGCCATGTCTGACCCAGCCCTGCTAGAAATGCTATACCTAAAGAAATCCCTCTTCACCACATGCTCCAGAGATCTCAATCTCATTACCACAGTCAACAGAACATGCTGGGGAGACAGATTCATCACCCAGAGACTGCCCATACTCTAGACCAAGCTTCCTATTCATGTCAAGCAGAGTGCCTCACTGGCCCTCTTCAAGAGAAATCTTGATAAGTGGATGGGTAATAGAAAGCTCACTCCGGGGATCACTCCAGTGGCTGTACTGGACAGAGGTACTGAGAGCTAACATGGGGCAGCACGATGCCAGGGCACTTTTATGGGCTTGGGTTGTAAAGGCTCCAGGGCAATTAGCCTAGTACACACCTATGAACCTATAAGAAGTTGAAGTAATAATAAATATCTGGAAAATTTTTCAGTTATGCTACATACAGAAGGTATATTTAATACATTTGGTTGTTTTTTTGGGAAGTTAGGATCTGTATGAGGTTATTTATGTTTTCCCAGTGAATTAGAAAAAGGGCTTTTGTTTATGATTTTTCTTTTTTTTGGGGGGAGGGTCAAGTTCCAATCCAGTAAAAAGGGAGTTGTTTACAGTAAGAAAGAAGAAGGGGGTTGGGATTAAAAAAATCAATTGTGTTTTTAGCTTCTATACATTTGTATTGGATGCTGAAAAAAATCTTCAGGAAAAGGAACAGGACTGTACAGGCAATATAATGTGGAAGGATGTAATGAAATTTAGTTTAAAAGTAAAAAGAAAGACAGGATTCAGTATAGAACAGCAAGGTTATTTTGACTTAGTTAAAATGTGGGATATCAATGGAATGAGAAAAAAGTAGAAAGGAAATGTAAGACAAAATTGTGAAGAAATATTGTTATATTAAGTTTGGGATAGTAAAGAAGTAAATATGAAAAAAGCTATAAAAGATGATTGAAAATGGATATTGAAATGCAAGACTGTACCCCAGATTCTCTATAGCTTGCACAGCATGCAAGATCAGTACAGGAGCTCAAGCAGGCAATATGCCTGCTGTCCAGGGACAGCCTGCAGGGGCGTACACGAGCGCTCCTGCACTAGTCCTGCAAGGACTAAGCCCCTGTATACAAATCACCTCATTTGCAAGAGAAATCTATGCAAATTAGGTGATTTTGCAATCCAGGAAGCTTGCAACCGGTCGTGCAGGACTAGTGCTATCTGCAGAAATGTACTCAGTTAGTAACCGAGTACATTTCTGCAAAATCCAAAATGGAGCTATGACAGCTGCAAATAAAGGTAGCATATCATGTAGTAAGCATGCCAATGGCCAAGTATAAGGCCATTGGCATTGCAAACAGTAAAAAAATACAAAAATCAACTTTATTTTTTTTTTAGCTGATCTCTGCTGTTTAAGCGTAGGGCAGTGGCACGCAAATGGGATCGGGGGGGGGGGATAACAAAATGAACCTAAATTAAGCATTCTAACTAAAATTAGTATTCTGCCATGCAAGTCAATGGCAGGCAGAAGACAACATGGCCAGTGAGTAGTGGTTGCTAAGGGGGGAGGCTCAGTGTGAGATATGCAACTATGCATTAGCAGACAATCCTATGCAAATGAGGGGAAGGATAGTGAAGCCCAGTTTTCCCCAGCATGTGAGTCAGGTCCCAACAGTGTAAGAGGAGTTAGGTTACATCATGGGGGGGGGGTGTCAGGCATACTGTAAGCAGATTGGAGCCCTGTGGCTCAGGTCTGCTCACAGCATAGCACAGCTGAGCTAGGGGGTGTGTCTAAACCTGCCTAGCACTCTTTACAATGCCTAAGTGGGTGTGCGCGGCACACACTGGGTTTTAAAGGCAGAAAAAAAAAAGTTAAACCAGGAAATAGCAGCACTATGCACATCTGAGCACTCTGTTTGCACAGCGCGCCACAGTGCTTAAACAGGAAGGCGATGGGAAGGGAAAACAGCAGTAGGAAGGAAACCAAGGAGAACTAGCATAGCTGGCAGGTGAAATAGGTGAAATAGGTTCATACTAGGCTATCTGCCCTACGGCATTTATAAGCCTAGCCAGAGTATGTTTGGCTTTCTCCACCCATTTTAAATTAATTTTGCTATGCCCTTTTTCGAGGTTAGTATACTGTGCCTCTGTCTAACACTGACATAGAAGTGATACCCGGGGTAAACCTATGATCTCCCATCCACTCATCAAGATTCCTCTTGAAGAGAGTCAATGAGGGACTCTGCCTAACCTGGACTGGGATTTTATTCCAGAGTGAAGGGAGCCTCTGCATTATGAATCTGTCCCTCCAGCATGTCCTATTTATTTCAGAGCTGAGGTTCAACTCTCGAGCGCGTAGCTCGATGGGATTTGGATTTTTTGAGGTGCAGCATGTCCCTTAATTCCGGGTTGGACATGGCTTTATACGTCAGGCACAGATCGCCTCTGAGCAGGCAGTATGCCACTGAGTAGAGCTGGAGTTTCTTTAACCGGGCAGCATATGGCATCTGTTTGAGCCCTTTGATCCTCTTGGTGAGATACTTTTGGGGTCTTTCCAGTTGCTGCAGGTGTTTGGTAAGGTACATCCCAAAAGGGGCACTGTACTCGATTATGGGCCTGATGAGGGATGAGTAAAGAGGCACGATGACCTCCCCTGATCTAGATGTGAATCCCTTCATGATTAGGTGGGCTATATAAAATGTTTTTCTAACCACTTTGGCCACGTGGTTGTCAAATGAGAGATTGCTATCAACTTGTGTCCCCAGGTCCCTAATTACTTCTTCTGTATTTAATGGATTACCACCTATGTGGTAATTTGTGGGCACTTTGTTTTTGCCAAAGGGGATGACTATACACTTTTTGGCGTTTAGCTTGAGGCCATGGCTCTGGCACCAGTTGCCTGTTTCTATGAGGCCCTTTTGGAGGATGCTTGTGTCGGCTGGAGAGTCGATTATGGTGCCCAGTTTGCAGTCATCTGCGAACTTGGTCAGCCACAGTCCTTCCGTGTTGGCCTGTACCTCTGAGAAATATATACCGAACAAGAGAGGTCCCAGGACTGAGCCTTGTGGAATGCCACTTGTAACTAGTTTGGAGTCTGACATGGCTCCAGCAATTCTAACCAAGTGGGTTCTGTCCTTGAGCCAGTTTGCAACCCATCTAGTGACATAGGGGTTTATATTTAAGCTGGTGAGCTTATCTATAATGCCCGAGTGGGGTATTGTATCGAAGGCTTTTGCGAGGTCCAAGTAGGCTGTGTGGACCACCTTCCCTTCGTCAATGGCCTTGGTGACGGTTTCAAAGAAGTCGACCAGGTTTAAGAGGCAGGATCAGCCCTTAACAAAGCTGAACTGGGTAAGATCCAGTGTCTGTAGGTCCCCAATATCTTTATTTATGAGGTCCATGATGATCCTTTCCATAGCTTTGCAGACCAAGCTAGTCAGACTTATGGGGCGATAGTTTCCAGCGTCCATTGAGGCACCACCTTTGTGGAGAGGGACCACTGTTGCTGTACGCCACTCTTTGGGTACATATCCTGTAGTAAGGCTGAGATTGAACAGTAGTTTTATGTTTGGGTTTAGCTCTTCTTGAAGTTCATGTAGGACGCAGACCGGGACACCGTCTGGTCCCATTGATGCTGTGTTTTTTGCTTTGGAGAGGCGGCTCTTACCTGAGCATCTGAGATGTCAGGGGGGCAGCACTCTGTTGGGATAGATATTTGCCCTTTTGGTGGGGAGGGGGGGAGAAGTTTGCGCTGAACCTGTCAGCTAGGATGTTGGCAATGTCTGTGGGTTTGGTGTATTTTTTGTCATTTTGGACTAATTCTGAGCATATCTGGGAATTCCCACCCAGGTTCCTAATATAACTAAAGAAAGCCTTGTGATTATCCTTAGTGTCCTGTGCAATTTTTCTCTCGAAGCTGGCCTTAGACGATTTTATGAGTGCCCGTAGTTTTTTGCTAATACTGATCAGAGATGCCTTCCCTTTTTGGGATTTTGCTCTATCATGTAGTAGCTTCCTCCTTCTATTGTATAGTTTGTTTATGGCTGGGGTCCACCAGACAGGATGTCTGCCTTTGGAGGATTGGGTCTTGGTTTTATTTGGGATTGCATGATCCATGCATTCCTGAAGATGTTCATAGAATGCATTTATAAAGGATTCTGCGGTCTGTGCCATATTTTCCACAGGCCCGGGGGCTTTGAAGGATTCCACCTCTGTTTGAGGAGTGTGAAATTTGCTTAAGAGAAGTTTTTCACTGTGGTTTTCTGGGCAGGGGGTGGGGTCGGGATGTCAATATCCAGTTGGATTAGTTTATGGTCTGATCTTACCAGTGAGGGATACACTTCTTGTCTGGAGCATAGAGTCCCCATGTTGGTGATGATCAGGTCCAGTATGTTTTCCCCTCTTGTGGGAGTGGTGACAAGTTGTTCCATAGCATTTGAGTTTATGAATTCTAGGAACCTTTGGGCTAGGGTGTTGGAGCTAGAGTAATGCTCCCAGTCTATGTTTGGGTAGTTGAAGTCACCCAATATAATGGTCATTGGACAGACCTTCATATTTTCCAGTGTTCTCAGGAAGGCCGAGTGGGGTTCCTGGATTTGGGAGGGTGGTCTGTAGCAGGCTATAAACTGGAAGGCAGTTTTACCCACTGTTAGTTGCACATGGATTGTCTCTGATGCTTCGTGCTGTGCCACCAACCTGCAGGTGTGGGTATCTTTGATGAATATTGATACTCCCCCTCCTTTTGTAGTTCAGTCCAAGTTTTGGGGCAGAAAAGCATGGTATGAGGTATAACCTGGTAGTGCTGGGGTACTCTCGGGAGCCCTGAACCAGGTTTCCGTTACTGCACAGATATCGATGTTCTCCATGCTAAGGAGAGTTTTGAGTGTGTGCATCTTGAGGTTTAGACTTCTGGCGTTGAGTAGCATTACTCTTAGTTTCTTATCCCTTGTGATACCTATGGAGGTGGGTTTGTCTTTTGAGCCTTGCCTAAAAAAGGCACTATGGGGGTAGCAAGAGCCTTTGCCAATATCCAAAAGCCCAGGGGTGACAGGTGCAAGCCGTCCTTAGCGAAGCATCGTGGCTTGTCGAGCATATCATCCCAGGCTGACAGGCATTGGATCCCCTTTGAATGACACCAATACTTAAGCCAATTGTTGAAATTGATCATCTTGTCTTCATATTGTGGCATCATTCTTGGTGAGGGTAAGATGCTACTCAAGGTCAGGGTCATACCGGCCTGGGCTACATGCTCAGAGAGCTCCTCTATGTCTCTTTTCATGTAGTCCAGGAGGTAATGCCTCAGGTCATTCACACCAGCATGGACAATGACTGAGTCATATTTGTACTTGCCTTGGAGTGACCTGAGTGCTTGTGTTATGTGGCGGATCCTAGCGCCTGACAGGCTGCTCACCATGACCTTCTCCTTGTTCAATCTGGTGAGCGGGACGTCAGTGTGTCTGACGATAGAGTCACCTATTACAAGTGTATCAGGTGTGTTGTTTAGCCTTAAGGGCTGTGACTGTTCGGCACACTGGCTTTGTGAGATATGAGTTGCACATGTTTTGTTTGGGGTAGAGGTTGCTTGGGTGTCTGCTTTGGAGGTCTCTGCTGCTTAGGCAGATCTTTATTTAGAGCCTCAGTATGTTTTGTGTGATTATGTGTTTGGTTTGCTGTCGTGGTAGGTCTATGTGAGACTGGAATTGTAGTGAGTGTGGTTTCCTTCTCCTGACTGGTTATGCCAGTACTGAGTTGAGAGAGCTTAGCCTCCAGTTTGGCTATATGGTTGCATCTCTCACATGTGTTGGAATTTGTTGGGAGGAGGAGAGGGTTGTATGTGTACATGAGGCAGTTGTAACATTGCCTCAAGATTTCCAGATTCACCAGCTGGACCGGAGAGGAGATTGACAACTGACCTTTGGAAATGCTAGAATAGTATTGGGAATTCCTTTATAATTGAAAACAAGGGCCAATGGGGAACAAGGTACTCAAGGGGAGTTTGTGAGGGTGTAGTGCTTTTAATTTTTTAGTGCTGACTTATATAATTGCTTAGAGAGCAAGTGCCAGGTAACTTAAGTGCAATGTGTTACAGGTAACTTAAATGCAAAAACGACAAACAGTAACTTTCTTTCAAGTGAAACAAGGAAATAAGTACAGTAAGCAATGCAGATATGACTAGGGATCCACAGAAGCACTGAAAAGCCGTGTTTTAGGTGGAATTAGCATTCCAGGGAAATAACAAGCAAACAAACAACAAGCATACAAACAAAGCTAGATTCAGCAGGCCTGGATCTCGTCTATGCTACAGCAAACAAGGTGTACCAATTTCAGTAAGAAACAGTTCAAATATGCAGGCACTATAAACCTTTAACCAGAAATTCCCAGCTCAGAAGGGCAGAGTCCAGCCTCTCCTCCCACAAGAGTGCAGACCACGAACCTTCTTAATGTAAAATAACTGGCCTGAAGTCCAAGTGCTTAAACCAGAACTAATACACTTTTAGAATAACAGACACTGAGCTCTCAATCAGGAGTTCCCAACTTAGAAGGATGTAAGCTACCTGTCCTGCCACTACAGTGCATGCCACAAACCTTCCTAATGTAAAACAACTGGTCTGAAGCCCAAGTGCTTAATCCAAAAGACTTAGAATGATAGCTACACTTTAATCAAGTTACTACCAAGCAGTAATAAATACAATTGAATACTTTAAAGAATGCCTGGATTAGTGCTCAAGTTATACAAACAAAGCTAGATTCAGCAGGCCTGGATATAGTCTATGCTACAGCAAACAAGGTGTACCAATTTCAGTAAGTAGCAGTTCAGATATGCATGCACTATAAGCCTTTAACCAGAAATTCCCAGCTCAGAAGGCCAGAGTCCAGCCTCTCCTCCCATAAGAGTGCAGACCACGAACCCTCTTAATGTAAATGTATCAGAATCAGCCAATTACACAGGCAGCAGACCAGCCCAGCCCAGAATACTACTATAAACAATGCACACCCTTCCCCTCTGGTTTTTCCCACACTCTACACCACCGGTGTAAACAAGCAGGGAACTTTTAACACTTACAACAGCAAAATGATATGGGCTGCAATAGCTATCATACAACAACTTGTGGAAGAGGCTGAGGGTGGTGAGGATGTGAATGCTGTTGACCAACCCACAGTGAGGAGACGGAGAAGAGTGTACAAACCCAGGGTAACCTACCAGGGGCTACATGAGCTGGAGATAGTGGAGTGCTATAGGGTGGACAGGGACCTCCTACAGCAAATTGTTGAGCTGTGCCGGCCATGCCTGTCACACAGAACTAACAGAGGGGAACCCATCCTAGTGGATATCAAGGTATGTGTAGGCCTAGCTACAGGTACCTTCCAAAGGCCAACTAGGGATGTGATGGGGATTTCACAGGCATCAGCATCCAGAGTACTCCACCAGTTCCTGGATGCCATGTCAGCAAATGTCGTTGAGCACGTATATTACCCCAACACCCATGAGGCGTTGAACAGAAATATGCAATTGTTCCACCAAATAGCAGAATACCTTGAGGTGGTGGGTGCTATAGACTGCACGCACATATGCATCACAGCACCACCCAGTGAGCGGGGTAGGGCCTACATCAACCGCAAGGGCTTCACCTCCATCAACTGCCAGGTCATGTGCGATGCCCATGGCATAATAATGAATGTGTGTGCTGGCTTCCCTGGAAGCTATCATGATTCCCACATCTGGCATCTGACACAGCTGTACCAGAGATTTGCCAATGGGGACATCCCTGATGGTCACCTAGTGGGGGATGCTGGATACGCACTGGGGCCATGGTGGATGACACCCATAAGAAATGCACACACACCCAAATAAGAACTCCATAATGAGGCACACGCACAGACCAGAATTATAGTAGAGCATGTGTTTGGGATGCTCAAGTCATGGTTCCGGTGCCTGGACACATCTGGTGGAGTCTTGCAGTATTCATCAGCTACATGTACCCAAATTGTCCTTGTATGTGCCATGCTACACAATACGATCCTGCGGAAAGAGCTGCAGCAGGAATAGCATGGGGCAGGGCCTCACAACCCTCCACCATTGCCAAGGCCTGCACAGGCACAGAGTGACTCAGAGGAGGAACAACCTGAACCTCCCCCAGTAGGCAGAACGAAGCGTACCCAGTATGCCCTGGCCTTGGCAAAGAGGCAACGCATTGCAGATACACTGACACAGGAGGGACCCAGGGAATAACACCTCTCTCTGACTCTCACATACAGTGAAAGGGATGCCAAACATTACACTACCTGTGCTTAACCATGTATAGGGAGTGTGCTATGAGCATCTGACATAGGCAGCCCTGCAGCACCACCCTCAATACCATGACACCCACAAGGTAAGTGACTCACACATGCCAGTCAGGGGGGTTCACATACCCAACAACAGTCACAGCCAGCAGGACAGGTGTAAACAAACACAAACAAAGGCTGTGCTATGACCTCTGAATGAAGCCTATGGGTAACCTCCCCCCAGGCCTACACAGACAGACTACAGCAGGTCAGGCAGTAGGATGTCAGTTCTGCAGGGTAGGAAGTCAGAAACTAATATGTAGGTAAATAAAAGCTAAGATCTGTAGTACACTGGTATGCCTCTAGTTAGCATGATAGGTAAGACTACAGAATGAAATGGAGTACCCAACATACCAGTACAGTCCTAGCAAATGTGTAGAAGTGTCAGGTGTGCCCCCCCATCCTATGTAGAAATGTAGAAATAGTCAGGTGTGCCCCCCATCCTATGTAGAAATGTAGTAACAGTCAAGTGTGCCCCCCCAATCCTGTGTAGAAATGTAGAAATAGTCAGGTGTGCCCCCCATCCTACGTAGAAATGTAGTAACAGTCAGGTGTGCCCCCTCAATCCTGTGTAGAAATAGTCAGGTGTGCCCCCCCATCCTACATAGAAATGTAGTAACAGTCAGGTGTGCCCCCCAATCCTGTGCAGAAATGTAGAAATAGTTAGGTGTGCCCCCCCCCATCCTATGCAGAAATGTAGTAACAGTTAATGCAAAATGATCAACGGATAGCCTGCAGTGACAGCACGCTACCTGGAGGTGTACAACACAAAGGTTAGCATTGCAGTACAAACTACCTGGCTTGATCCACACATTCAATACAGACGGGCATACTGGGCATGCCCACACCCTTAGAGAAATGAAGGCAATGTCAGTCAACAACATACTGAAAGGTCATACTGGGCATGTTCACATATTTAAACACACAAAGGCCGTGTCTGCAAACACCAGTGGACCAGACATATCTGGCAGCCGCAGATGTTAGTGCAGACACTCCTCAGTATGCACCACTCATGCGTTGCACACACAGTGGATAGGAATACAGGCATATATGTAAGGACAACACTATAATAAGCCAAAGGTAGATGTACATAGATGTGTGGAAGAGGGTGACTGTGACAAGGAGCCATCCAGGCCTGTCCCACCCAGCACACAGCCAAAGGGCCACACCCACACGAGGGTCAGATGTCACTCATTACAGATACTAGCCACCAGTATCTGTCAGCATTACAGACTAGACTGTACAAGGAAGTAGTCATCTAGCAGCTGTACACACTTACTTGTGAAATATGACCCAGTCTGTGCCCGCATGTGGCGTGTCAACCCCTAGATGAATGGGTTATGGCTCATGCACACACACTGCACTCCCCATAGCCCTACTATGACAAACATGCTTAGGTCATCCACTGTGAAATACACCTTTGGGAGATTTGCAACCCAGTAATCTCTGTGGCACGTCCCATAACTGAGCACTGCTGTAGTGTGATAAACTAGTTAGTTAGGAGTTCCAATCCCAGCCATGGCAAGTATGTTTTTGTGTGTCTGTGTGTCTCTGTGTGTGTAGAGAGCAATGCTTTTTAGGGTGGTCACACTTCCTACAATTGAAATGCTCTACTTTGGTAAGGCTGCTGATGTCATCCACCTAGAAATACACCTCTGGGAAGATTGTAGCCCAGTAATATCCATAGCGTGTGCCATAACTGTGTACTGTTGTATTGTAATAAACTAGTTAGGTAGGAGTTCTAATCCTAGACTTGACAAGTTTGTGTGTGTGTGTATGTGTGTGTGTTTGTGTGTCTGTGTAGAGAGCAATGCTTTTTAGGGTGGTCACACTCCCTACAATTGAAATACTTTACTTTGGTAAGGCTGCTGATGTCATCCACCTAGAAATACACCTCTGGGAAGATTGTAGCCTAGTAATCTCCATACCGCGTGACATAACTGCGTACTGTTGTAGTGTGATAAACTAGTTAGGTAGGAGTTTTAATCCCTGACTTGGCAAGTGTGTGTGTGTGTGTGTGTGTGTGTGTGTGTGTGTGCATCTGACTCTGTGTAGAGAGCAATGCTTTTTTGGGTAGTACATGTCATACAATTCGAATGCCCTACTTTAGCAATCCTGCTGATGTAATCCAATGTGAAATACACCTTTGGGGAAGGAGTTCTCCAGTAATCCCTGTGGTACATCCTATAACAGCTCCATGCTGTAGTGTGATATAGACCCCTGTTAGGGGTTCTTTACCCACACATGTCGGTTGTGGATGCTTTGTGTGTGTGTCACTGTCTGTGTAGGGAGCAATGCATTTTATCCTAGCCACACTCACTACAATTTGAATGCCCAACTTTGGCAATCCTGCTGATGTCATCCAATGTGGAATACACCTTTGGGGAAGGAATTCTCCAGTAATTCCGGTTGTGCATCCTATAACAACTCCATGCTGCAGTGTGATATAGACCTCCGGTAGGGGTTTTATACCCACACATGTCAGATGTGGATGTTTTGTGTGTGTGTGTGTGTGTGTGTGTGTGTGTGTGTGTGTGTGTGTGTGTGTGTGTATCACTGTCTGTGTAGGGAGCAACGCATGTTAGCCTAGCCACACTCACTACAATTCGAATGCCCTACTTTGCCAATCCTGATGTCATCCAATGTGAAATACACCTTTGGGGAAGGAGTTCTCCAGTAATCCCCATGGTGCATCCTATAACAGCTCCATGCTAGAGTGTAATATAGACCTCTGTTAGGGGTTCTATACCCACACATGTCAGTTGTGGATGTTCTGTGTGTGTGTCACTGTCTGGGTAGGAAGCAATGAATTTTAGCCTAGCCACACTCACTATAATTTGAATGTCCTACTTTGGCAATCCTGATGATGTCATCCAATGTGAAATACACCTTTCGGGAAGGAGTTCTCCAGCAATCCCTGTGGTGCATCCTCTAACAGCTGTATGTTGTAGTGTGATATAGACCTCTGTTAAGGGTTCTGTACACACACATGTCGGTTGTGGATGTTTTGTGCGTGTGTCACTGTCTGTGCAGGGAGCAATGTATTTTAGCCTAGGCACACTCACTACAATTCGAATGTCCTACTTTAGCAATCCTGCTGATGTCATCCAATGTGATATTCACCTTTGGGGAAGGAGTACTCCAGTAATCTATGTGGCGCGTACTATAACTGTGTAGTGCTGTAATGTAATAAACTAGTTAGGTAGATGTTCTAATCTCAGATATGACAGGTGTGTGTGTGTGTGTGTGTGTGTGTGTGTGTGTGTGTGTGTGTGTGTGTGTGTGTGTGTGTGTGTGTGTGTGTGTGTGTGTGTGTTGTAACTCATATCCTGTGTGGCGGTGGATGTGACACTTGGGCCCAATGTGGTGGGTTTTGCAAATTTCTTATATGGTGGCCCTAGTACATATCACGTCTGTACAGGGATAATAGATGTGAAATAGCTGAGACCCTGCAGTGCAAATCCATGCCCATACATGTGACATCAAGGCCAGGCAATCAGTTAGCAACCCCAGTATTACCCAGAGCACACTCTCAACCCATGTCTCATACACACACACACACACACATGCCTAGGCAACAGCCAATATGTGGGTAGTACACTGCATATTGGCCACTGATAGTAACTATGGAGTGATTGCAGTTGGTTACAGAGGGCATGGCACCCTGTCCATCTGTCCAATAGGCACGTACATGCAGATGGTGCACCTTCCCCATGTTCCCCACTGGACACCTGCAAAACATTCGGTTCCATCACATGTGACCCACAAAGAACATACCATGCCTGAAAACATGCCCTGTATGGACAGATACCACTGACACCAGGGAATACCATTAGCATGCTATCAATGTAGGTGCAAAGTAAACCTGCTGTCCATTACCAGTTCCCACCACAGGTGGCCAAGACTGGTACATCTGATGATAATCTGTGTACACAACATAGGCCAGACACCCCAGGTACAGTTCCACATGTCACTGTACATGCATGTAGGAGGTTTGCACATCCCAGACACCGTCCATGTCATGGACTAAGGAACACATACATGGCAAGCGATGCACAGCATTGGCCACATGCATTAGTCACCCAAGTGACTGGATGGTGGATACAATACCCACCTGTGTGGGCAAATGCAGAAACTACAGCCCTGAGTCACAATGCAGACCGTTGTCATGTGGTCTGATGCCAAGGAATACTCATCCCCTAGCCTTGTATAGCCATCTGACACAGATGACTACCACACACACATGCAGACATGCATCCATGCATGTCAGTACTAGCACCCTATGTGTTTGTGTGTGTGTGTTGTATGATGCATATGATCACATTCACACTCACTACAACCCCCAGTTGCATACTGAAGCATGCTGTCTGATGTCAGACACCTCCCCATACCCTTTGCCCATATAAACTCTGTATGATCCATGTGGTGCATGTGATACCTGCACAGTAATGTGTTGTGGCAATCTCACTAATGATGAGTTGTAATCCTGGACCTGCCAAGTGTGTCAATGTGTGTGCATCCCTGTGAGAGTGTGGCTGTGTTCACGCTGGCACCTGCTCATGTGGACAGGCATGTGTACTTCACCTACTGTATAGCTACCATATCTCTATTGCAGATGTCACTCACCATCACATATATGTTCTGAGGGCTCCACAGCAGGTAACCTATGTGGCACATCCAATAACTGCATAGAACTGAAATAGCACTACATAATGGCCCGGGGTTTGATACCCTGTACTGGTAGGTATGTGACACAAACATGCTTAAGTTTTACTTCACCACCCCTCCCTGATATGTCTTTGCCTCTGTCTGCCTCTCTCACTCCCTCACTGGTGGATGCGGAGATCTACACCTGCTTTGCTTGGCAGCAGCATGTGTATTTTAAGTGATGCTCATGATCTTCTGATGGCCTCTGCACGAATTGCAGCCCTCCCCTAGCTGAGTGCACGTGGAACAGCTGTGGTAACAATCCCATAGCCAATTGCATGGAAACACACTCCAATATCTATGAACATCGTGTTGGTGTTGGGCCTTTTCATTCACTGTGAGCAGAAACTCTATCTGTTGTTTGGCAAACAGCATCTCAGATGGATTGGGGATTTACCTCTGACAGCATACACTGTGGAAACAGGCCAACACACAGGAGGGAGATGTACCTGACCTGACTACAGACTGTAAGTGCTGCTATACCGCATTCAGAGTAATGTTGTTTTAACAGGGTGTGTGTGGATATGGCTGCCCTACATGTATTAATACCTGCCATGTCAGTTCTATGTTTATGAGGACTCCCCTTCTTTAGGGTCATCTGCAGACTGGGCAGTGTGTGGTGCCTTTGGTTTCATGTGTTACCCACAGAGCATGTATTTGTGAACTGCAGAAGGTAGTGTGAGGATTGCAGTTTATATATGGTGAAAGCATTGACAGTTACTGACTTCGTATCCCTCATAGGGCATATGTTGCAACAAATCCTGTTACAACAGTAAATGTATGAGGTTATCACAGCAACATGTCAATATTGGCCCTATGTATGTGCTTCCAGCCACAACTCTGTCAACCTCTGTATATATGTCAAGAGGTGCATATGTGCTGTATACCATAATTAGTGTCATCATATCTGATAACAAGCCAGTGAGATATCAAACTGCTACATATGTAATGTACAGTAGGGGTTATATTTGATGACATAACCTGGACATTCTGTGGTTGTTTGTACAGTACTGAGGTTTGTGTACTTATGGTGAATGTCGACACTGTGTGTATTGTTAATATGTACCATGGCCTGTGTACAGACTGTGGTAGAATGTCATTGTTCTAGGTCCCATCCTATCTGATGTTACATGCTGCTCCACTGTATGTTACCGTATTGACTTGCATGTTTGTAGGGCCATACACACACATGTCCCAAACCACAAACAGGCATCAGAGCACACTGTGTAGAGGCCCAGTATATGTGGGGTTAGTGTGTGAGTGGCACATATGAGGATGATGTTGAACATATAGTCCATATACTGTAATATTATGTTAGCTTACCATATGTGGCTGTGGCCGTGTTCACATTGGTTGTGGTTTTGCACTTTCACACAGGTGTATCTTACCCTGTGCTGTGACATGCCTGTGGAGCCTGCTATATATGCAGGCACATGTGCACTCCCCCATAGGAGATGTAGTCCAGTGTTGAGCCAGTCTGCCTGCAGCCTGCACAGTGCTTTGTTACATGCCTAGCAGCTTAGTGTACTTACCCAGTGAGATGTCATGTCCAGATACTTGCCAGATGTACTGCTGCCGGGCCTTCCTTAACAGTCATGTATGTCAGACAGAGTGGTGGGATGCTGTACAGATGTATGTCAATATCTAGTGGGTAGTATTTGGCCATGGCTAGCAGTTATGTGTCAGGACAGACAGGGGTGTGTGAATGCATAACCTATGGGGGCAGATGTATACCAGTCATTATGTGTTATACCCATCTACATGGCTGTTAACATCCATATTGTCAGGCTTGTTCCACATGTTCTGCACTAAGGGGTTCTGTGTATACCTCTGGACTGCACAGAGTGTGTCAGAATGTCCACATCTATTGGCCAATATCTCTGCTGTAGTCCACAGGAGCATTACGTGCTTGCAGCGGTACTATACTATGATGTCCTTAGGATGTCTGTCAGTAGTCAATGGCGCACATGTGAAAAGCAGATGTGACCTCCCACACACACCATGTCTGTGAAGACAATCCCTATTACAGTAGCAATAGTCTACTAATATACCTGCTATACATACCTGACATCCCCTTGCACTATGAAGTTAGGACTATAGGGGCTGAGGTAGGGCTACACCTCATGTTCAGGACATATGGTGAATATATATGTACAAATGAGTATCCAGATATCTATATAGATAATTACACATGTACATATCGACATATATAGATGGGTGTGTACATGTACATAGATATGCATATACACACTCAGATATATACATATACAGAGCATCATATGTCTACACATATACAGATAGTGATACATATGCACATATATGTATACCACGCTGCCATTCCTGCCAGCAGTCCACTGCTGTTGTATCCCCACACATACGGTGGGGCTGGGGCCATATATGTGTGGGCTTCACCTACACAATACATGTGTGCCCATATGCACTCCAGATGCCAGTGTATGTAACAGTGGTACATGGCCCTGTATTATTGAGTTTAGGGAGGGATGCACCATACATAACCTATGCTGTTACAAAATGTGGGGGTATCAGATGTGAGCTGCCTTAAGGTATCTGGATGTACAGTACCATACATTTCACCTATCTTGACATTACTTAAATAAAGTGGGTTAATGCAGGCCTACTGCCTCCTGCAATACAGACTGTTCTGCTTGCCAGTGTGCCTGTGATGGTGTCAGTTATGCCTTGTTATGTAACAGTTACATCCCATTTGGTCAACTGAAGTCTTTACCACCTAGTGATTGTGTACAGAGTGTAGATAGCGGCTGCTGGACTATACACCTGCATCACTTACTGTTGATTATGTGGTATCCTGTGGCCCAGTCTGTCTTTACTATTGTACGATTTGAAGGGCTTGGTCTGGACAGCAGCAGTTGTGGACCTTTCCAGACTACGGTATTAGTATAACTGTTTCACAGTTGCATTACTCTGTTTACATGGATGTCAGTGTCTGAACAGCTATATAAAATGGCATATAAATCTGTAATAGTACACAAATAAAGGTATTCCATTTCTGCAAACCTGTGTGTGGTGTTTTACCCTATGACCGCTCTGTGTGTATATGTTGCAGGCAATGAATGTCATTTGTATGGGTGGCTCATCCAGTGTCCAGTTGTTAGGGTGTTAACTGTAGGCATAGTGGCTATTCCATATTGTGTGCACCTACTACATAAGTATCTTACTGTACATATCTCTGCATGTGTATGTGTAGTCACATGTATATCTATATCTATATATATATATATATATATATATATATATATATATATATATATATATATATATATATATATATATATATATCTGTATCTGCATATATGTGTCTGTGTCTATGTATACTGAGATGTTGATGGCTTCCAGATTTTACATTTCCTATGGGAGCCAGATTGTACTGCATGATATGTTACCAATACCAGTCTGACATCATACAGGTGGGATGTAGTACTGTTAACATCATGTGCCCATGTTGTGTCAGGACCTGGTTATGGGATCTGCAACACGTGGTAGTGTATTGCTGGGCGCATGTGGACATATATGATTTAGTTAATCTCCCATTGATATCTACACATGTATGTCCATATATACCTATATGGATATATCTATCTGCTTACATATATATAAAACTATGTCCGTATATACCTACATAGATATATATCTGCTTACATATATGTAACTTGCTGTGTATATGTAGACATATATATGTGTTGATGTAGGCATTCGCAGGAATATATGTTCATATATATATATATATATATATATATATATATATATATATATATATATATATATATATATCATATCTACATATATAGATATGTTGTATCTGTTCAGATATTAATATATTTAAACACACACATACATGTAAATGTTGAACTACATTCTCTGTACTGTTTAATGACTGGGCTAGATGATATGTTTTTGAAATCATCAGGGTTATGTATATCTAGCATGGCTTAGTGGTAAATCCCTTTGTCTATGGTGTGCAGGGTCCTGGGTTTGAGCCTTGCAGAGGCTGTTTATTTCGTTGCTGGTCTGAACAAGGGCCGTTGGATACAGAGTGATTAAGGCACTTTAAAGCAGTTATAAGAGGGTTTGCACGTGTTTGCATGGAGGTAAGCACTAGTAACTTCCGGTTACCATTTCTTATACTCAATTAGCTTCTAAATTTCTTAACCAGTGTAGGCATTGCTTAACCCTGTGCAAAGAGGCTTAGACCCGCTTACTGCTCCTTAAAAGTGCTTACTCCCGCTTACCCCCATGCTAATTTCTTTAAAAGAAAATAAAAAAGGGTTGATAGGAAAGTGGTGAAAAAGGGGCACAAAGAGGGAAAGAAATTGGGAAAATAGCTAGGGATGTACAGGAAGGGTGTAGGGAAAATCCAGAGCTGCCCAGTTCTTCAACAGCTACAACTGCACATATACACTGAATTTGGAGGAAGATTTGGACACTCAAACCCCTGGGAGAGGGGTGAGGACAACAATAATAAGTTGTGATACAATTAGACCGGATTACATGCCCTTTTTTCTTTTTTTCAAGTGAGAGTGGGATGTTGGGGAGGGGTAGTAGGTATATTTGGGGAGGTAGGTTAACAGACAAGACAACCAAGATGCATACAGGGGTGGTATATGACACATGTGGGGAGTAAACACCTTGATGGGGAGGGGTGTTGGGATATCGGAAGCCCACAAGCCCCGTAGTGGTAACAGTGGACTGAGGTCCCCACACATGGGCAGTCACCACTGCACCTTCACAGCCCCGAAGGTGGCTGTGCTGGGGACTGAGCCACAGAGCAAGGCTGATTCTCTAATCATGACACGCAGCCCTCGAGCTGGCTTAGATCACCAAACTGCTCGTTGATCGCTCTACGCACCACAACCCGACCTGTCGATGGGTGACAGGTGCCTGTCTGTGCCCACTCCCGGGGAGGTGAGCCCCATCCCCTGAGGCAGTTCCACTCGAAGGTGGTGCAGGACCAACAGACAGGGAGGTCTGGGGTTGGGCCCCAGACATGCTGGTGCCCGGTGCCACAGCCAGCTGAGGTGGGACAGGTGGGTCCACTGGGAATGGCCTTCCCAAGTGTACTATAGTGTTTAGATTTCATCACCATATATGGGTTAGTAATAGTCAACACATTCCAGGGTTAGGTATAACAGCATGCATAGATATTCCCATTAACCCAGACACCAGATACAGAACAGTTGCATAGCAAACAGAACACATGCATATATGGGACCACAGTGGTGATAAGAACAGCATGCAGTTACATCGATGGCACCATGCCACCAATGTTGGAATTATTCCATATAGCACATGCATGGGAACCATGAAAATATTTATCATACAAATGGACATTATCAAATTCATTACATACCAGTTGGGGTGGTTATTTTGATTATTGTTGGAGATATGGTGAGGAGGGGAGAGTAAAATGTCACTTAACAACTAGTATATTCCTGTAGTCCACATTACTTTCCTAGTCAGTGCTGTTATCTGTACCTTACAAGTCTTACTACACTACCCTATAGCCTTAGTTTGGTCATTGATATCTTTGTCCTCATCATTACTCATGAACTAGATTTACCTGCAGGATACACCTCTTACCTGGTATACCTGTGGAGGGAATGTTTGTTAACACTAACTGTTTCTACACATACTCCCGGATTCCAGGTTGTCGTTTTGCACATAGCTATCCAACTCTTTCTGCACAGACTCTGACCATGTGCTGACCACATGTCGGTGTGCCAGGACACATCTAGAATGTTGCCCTCTTCCAGCTTTAGTGACCTGACACACACATATACATGCTTTCCTACACAGTTATATTATGTAGCACAGTGTGGGTGACAGTGACCAATGATACTTTATTATTCAGAGAAACTGCAACACTCACAATCTCCTGCAATACCAGTGTGGCCAGTAACAGTACAGGTTGTGTTGGTCTGTTTTTCTCAGCACAGTGTTTGTATCTAACATACCTGTTGGAGCAATATTTGTTAGCACTACCTGACTGTTGTCACACAAAGTTCCGGATTGCACATTAGTATTATGCACATACATCTCACTCTGTTACTGTACACACTCTGGTCACAGCTTGACAACTTGGGAGTGTAGATAGGATATACTTGAAATATTCCTCTCCTAACAGTTTTGGGGGTTGATACAGTGACAGGTGTGTTCTCATGATGGTTGACAATCACTTGTATTCCCTGTTTGCTGGTTACACATCTGGGATCATCCCACGGACATACCAGGGGGATAGGGGGACAGGCAGCAAATATGGGCACATATACTGGACATTCTAACAGTTGTGGGGTATGAATCTGTATGCTGTCTAATTCCACTCCCAGGATTCAGATCATGGCTGTGTCTGCTACAACTTAAACACTGTCCATCACACTTGTGTCTGCTATATTGATATTGCTGTACATCTCCAATCTGCTTTCTGTCTTATTAATCCCCTATGCTTATGCATTCTGATGTTGTATAACAACACTCATACAGATTTCCTAGACAGTTATATGTTGTAGGACAGTGTGGGTGACACTGATGTGTAATACCTCATTATTCAGAGCAACTGCATATCATTCTTTTATTTCTGGCCACAGTGTTGGTATCTGACAGACATGTGGGAGGAATGTTTATTAGCACTACCTGAATGTTCCCACACACAGTACCAGGCTCCACATTACTATTATGCACATGCATCTCACTCTGTTACTGTATACACTCTGACCACAGCTTAACAAGTTGGGGTGTAAATGGGACATACATGGCTTCTTAGTCACATAAGTTATTGGGGAGTTGCTAGTGTGCCAGGTTTGTTGTCATAGATGTGTGTCAATCAGTTGTATTTCCTGTTTGCTGCCTATACATCTGGGATCACCCCACTGATTTCTCAGGGGGGACAGATTGATAGGCAATAGATATGGGCCACTTTGATAGACATTCTGAACATATCTGTACAGTTGTGGGGTATGATTCTGTATGCAGACTACTACCCCTGGCAGGATTCGAACCGTGGCTGTGTGTGTGCTAAAAAAACAACAGTTCACATCTCAGTTGCATGTGCTATTCGTTTGTTGTCTGCATTTTCCGTTTACTGTTTATGTGTCTTTTAGTTGTACTAAATGGCCTCTGTGATTTACACCTGTCATATACAGGCATTCCTACACATTCCATTTATGGTGCATGGTGTGGGTAACAGTGCTTAATACAACAGTACTATTACATGATTGCAAACCTACATTACTATATGATACCAGAATATACACATGTAGTCCAGCAGTTAGACCTGTTTTGTCAGGATATTACACTTTTATTGACATACAAACAATATGAGACTCTTCCTGCCATATTCTCTAGTGTATGCAGTTCTTGCCTTGAACAATACAGGTTTTATACTAGCGATTAATTTACTACTACTTATATTTTTATTTCCTATGACAGTAATTGCATGAGTATTACTGACCTGCCTCGCATCGCAACCTCACTAGGTGGCTGATGTGGGCCTCCTGGTTCGCGACCCACTCCATTGCAGCTGTGGGGGACATAAGAGGAATATTTAGCCATACCTATCCATGATATACCTGAGCTGGCAATTATTACACACATACTGGGGTGATACTTACACATGTCTGGAACATCCCCTGCCGCTCTAGCCTCTTGGAGCCACTCCTCCAAGAGGTCCACCTTCCACCGCTTCAGGTCGGCATAGTACTGCCTGACCTGCTCACCAGTTTGGGGTATGCCAGTGGCACTGGTGAGGTCGCGGGCAAGACAGTCCCAGGCCTCCGCCTTATACTGGGAGTCCTGGTACTGGCCCTGCACCAGTCTCTGAGCATGGACTTTAACTAGGTGTCCTGCCATGACCTTGGACTCCTGGATGCACCAGCGCTGTGCCCAGAAGCACACTCCTTCTCCCCTTACTGCCATAGTGCCTGCAAGGGGAAGCTACAACTAGTTATGAGATGTATTCCTGCCTCTTGGGTTTAAGTAGGGCCAATTTCCCGCACATTTCTGTCATTGGCCGGTTTTGAAAAAGCTAAGCTATGGGAAAACCTGCTTACCTAAGGTTGGCATTGTTTAAAGGGTTATATCACTGGGCACAATGAGTTAGCTGGTCTACACATTGCTCACACCTCCTACGCTGGTCTGTGCAATGCTTAGAGTTGCTTACATTTATCTTTCATTATAATGCCTTTTTGGCATTGGGTTTTTATTCATTACACCTTATATGTATGCCTGGTATCACTGATTTATGTGTGCATACACTCTGTGGGGCCCTTGTGTTTTACTGGGGGCTTCAACACTCTTATTATAATTACACCTTACGTCTGGGCTTACTGCTGTACTCCAGTTCACATATTTATGTTATGTAGTGATTTATGGCACATATGACTGCATACTGATGCCTTTCACAGGTTCAATTTGGTTATACTATGGTGAGGACTTGTTTGCTACTACCTCACTCTTTTGTACTTCTGTGATGGCTTGGTGGATAACTACTATGACTATGGTGTATAGGGTCCTGGGTTTGAGACCTGCATGGCTGTTTATTTTGTTGATGTGCAGAACAAGAGCCGTTGGATACAGAGTGATTAAGGCACTTTTGAGCAGTTGTAAGCGGGTTTGCGTGATGGTAAGCACTGCTAACCTGCCGTTACATTTTCTGTGAAATAAGTTACTGTTTGTCGTTTTTGCATTTAAGTTACCTGTAACACAGTCGCAGGCTATACACTCAAGTGCGCTAGCCTCCTCAGTGTATTTAAAGTAATTTAAGCTCTGGATTTCTGTTGTTTCTGAAAAAAAAACACAAAAAAACTCCTTGGTTTCCTGCCTTTCTGAACTAGTCTAGTCCAATTTTCAGGCTTTGCTGAATCCAGGACTGTGGTAAAGGTCCCTGTGTTGCCCATATCATACTTGGATAATTAGGTGGCTTCCTTATTCACTGTGAGAGAGGGAACTCTGAGCAGCCTATCTGTCCCTGTAGGAGTGGTCCCAGACCAGCAACTTGTAGCTCATTGGCCATTTTGGGCTAATTTCTATCCTTTTGATCTCCCTGGTATAAAAACCGCTTAGCGTGGTTTTGTACTTGTATACAGCTCAGCAAGCTCCTCATGGTGCCCTGCAGCATCCTACAAGCGGCCGAGAGACAAAAGAGAGACTTTGGACTTGATTAAGTATTGTTTTTGCTTGTTGTTTCCCTGAAATGCTAATTCCGCCTAAAATGTGGCTTTTCAGTGCTTCTGTGGATCTCTAGTGATATCTCCATTGCTTACTGTACTTATTTCTTTGTTGCACTTGAAAAAAGTTACTGTTTGTCATTTTTGCATTTAAGTTACCTGTAACACAGTTGCAGGCCACACACTCAAGTGCGCTAGCCTCCTCTGTGTATTTAAAGTAATTTAAGCTCTGCATTTCTGTTGTTTCTAAAAAAAAAAAAAAAAAAAAAAAAAAAACGAACTAGTCTAGTCCAGTTTTCAGGCTTTGCTGAATCCAGGACTGTGGTAAAGGTTCCTGTGTTGCCCATATCATACTTGGATAATTAGGTGGCTTCCTTGTTCACTGTGAGAGAGGGAACTCTGAGCAGTCTATCTGTCCCTGTAGGAGTGGTCCCAGACCAGCAACTTGTAGCTCATTGGCCATTTTGGGCTAATTTCTATCCTTTTGATCTCTCTGGTATAAAAACTGCTTAGCACGGTTTTGCGCTTGTATACAGCTCAGCAAGCTCCTCGTGGTGCCCTGCAGAGTCCTACAAGCGACTGAGAGACAAAGGAGAGACTTTGGACTTGATTAAGTATTCTTTTTGCTTGTTGTTTCCCTGAAACACTAATTCCGCCTAAAATGCGGCTTTTCAGTGCTTCTGTGGATCCCTAGTGATATCTGCATTGCTTACTGTACTTATTTCTTTGTTGCACTTGAAAAAAAGTTACTGTTTGTCATTTTTGTATTTAAGTTACCTGTAACACAGACACAGGCTACACACTCAAGTGCGCTAGCCTCCTCTGTGTATTTAAAGTAATTTAAGATCTGCATTTCTGTTGTTTCTGAAAAAAACACAAAAAAATCCTTGTTTTCCCGCCTTTCTGAACTAGTCTAGTCCAGTTTTCAGGCTTTGCTGAATCCAGGACTGTGGTAAAGGTTCCTGCGTTGCCCATATCATACTTGGATAATTAGGTGGCTTTCTTGTTCACTGTGACAGGGGGAACTCTGAGCAGCCTATCTGTCCCTGTAGGAGTGGTCCCAGCCCAGCAACTTGTAGCTCATTGGCTATTCTGGGCTAATTTCTATCCTTTTGATCTCCCTGGTATAAAAAACGCTTAGTGCAGTTTTGTGCGGGTTTGTGCTGTTTCGCTGCGGTTAAACTATTCCAGGCTCCACGAAGTCTGCACTTCAGTTTTTCCCTTGAAACTTGATACACTTCAAACCAGCACTAGAAATAAGGCAATATAAGACCAGCACTTACTAAAACTCACTAAAACTAGCACTAGCTTACAGCTGGTACTTCAGCCCTATACTCAGGAAGTATAAGGCTCTTTACTCATTCAATCAGCAATACAGTCCCAACCATCTATTCAGGCATGTTCAAGGGACAGCTTCAGGTGTACTCTCTGGTCCAGCTGGTGAATCTGGGCATCCTAAGGCAATGTTACAATTGCCTCATGTACACAGACAACCCCCTCCTCCTCCCAACCAACACAAACATATGTGAGAGCTGCAGCTACACAGCCAAGCTGGAGGCTAAGCTCTCTCAATCCACGACTGGATCATCCAGTCACAAGGAGAAGGGCAACACTAGCACCACATTACCAGACTCACATAGACCAGCCATAGCTGCACCAGCAAACAACTCTCAGAAACATGCAAAAACATACTCGGAGGCTATAAATAAGAACCTGCCTAAACAACAGAGACCTCCTAAGCATACACCCAAGCAACCCCCACCCCACAACAGAAACCAGGTAACACATACGTCACAACATCAGTGTGCCAAACAAAAACAGCCCCTAAGGCTAAATAGCACACCTAACACACTAGTAATCTGTGATTCTATCAACAGGCACACAGATGTCCTACTCACTAGACTGAACAAGGAGAAGGTTACCGTAAACTGCCTATCGGGTGCCAGAATCCTCCACATAACACATGCACTCAGGTCACTCCACAACAAGTACAGATATGACTCTGTCATTGTACATGTTGGCATAAATTACCTGAGACGTACCTCCCTGGACTACATGAAAAGAGACATTGAGGAGCTCTCTGACAATGTAGCCCAGGCTGGTATGACTCTGACTCTGAGTAGCATCCTGCCCTCACTCAAAATGATGCCAGCATACGAAGAAAAAATGATCCATTTCAACAATTGGTTAAACTACCAGTGTCATTCAAAGGGGATCCAGTACTTTTCAGCCTGGGACAACATGCTTGACAAGCCACGTTGCTTCACCAGGGACGGCTTGCACCTGTCGCCCCTGGGCTTTCGAATACTGGCCAAGACTCTTGCTGCCCCAATACTGCCTTTTTTAGGCAAGGCTCAAAAGACAAACCCACCTCCATAAACAACAATAATAAACAAAAACTGAGGGTAATGCTGCTCAACGCCAGAAGTCTAAACCTCAAAATGCACGCACTCGAGGCTCTCCTTAGTATGGAAGAAATCAACGTATCTGCAGTGAGAGTAACCTGGTTCAAGGCTCCAGAGAGCACACCAGCACTACCAGGCTATAACTCCTACCATACCTTTAGGTCCCAAAACCAGGACCGGAACACAAAAGGAGGGGGGGTGTCCATATTCATCAAGAACACCCACACCTCCAGGCTAGTAGCACAGCACGCGGAATCTGAGACCATCCAAGTGCAACTGACAGCGGGTAAATTGACTGTTCAATTTATAGCTTGCTACAGATCTCCCATCTTGTCTCAGGACCCTCACTCAGCATTCCTGAGAACATTAGAAAGTATGAAGATTCTACCCAACACCATGCTATTGGGTGACTTCAACTATCCAAACATTGGCTGGGAAAACTACTCAAGCTCAAACGCCCTAGCCCAATGCTTCCTTGAGTTTATAAACTCAAACGCCCTGGAACAGCTGGTCACCACTGCCACAAGAAGTGACAACATACTGGACCTGGTCATCACCAACATGGATAACCTATGTTCCACACCTGAGGTAAACTCGTCATTGGTAAGATCAGATCACAAACTAATCACACTGGACATCCACATCCCGACACCCCCCCAGTCAAGGAAATCAAGGTAAAAAACTTTTCTAAAGCCAACTTCACACTCCTCAAGACTGAGGTGGGAAGTTTCAAAGCTCCCAATCAAATGGAAAATGATGACCCATTGGCAGAATCCTTTACAAGCGCATTCTATGAACACCTTCAAGAATGCATGGACTGAGCCATCCCAAGTAAAACCAAGACCAACTCCACAAAAAAGAGGAAGCCAGTCTGGTGGACCCCGGCCATAAATAAACTTTACAACAGAAGGAGGAAACTCCTGCAAGATACAACAAAATCCCAAAATAAGAAGGCATCTCTGATTAACATCAGTAAAAAACTGCGCTCCCTCATTAAATTATCCAAGGCCAACTTCAAAAGAAAAATAGCCAATGACTCTAAGGATAACCACAAGGCCTTCTTTAACTATGTCAAGAGTCTAGGGGCAAACTCTTAGATATGCTCTGAGCTAGTGCATAATGGCCATAAATACACTGAACCAACCGACATTGCCAACATCCTGGCTGACAAGTTCAGTGCAAACTTCACCGCCCCCTCTCCACTAAAGGGGCTAGCACCCATCCCAGAAGAATGTGGCGCTCCAGATATCTCAGACACACAAGTAAAGACAGCCCTTGCAAAGGCCAAAAACACAGCATCAATGGGACCAGATGGTATCCCAGGTTGTGTCTTACACGAGCTTCAAAATGAACTAACCCTCCCATCTCAAAACACTATTCAAACTCAGCCTCTCGACAGGCTATGTACCCAAAGAATGGCGTACAGCAACAGTCGTACCACTCCACAAAGGTGGTGCCACAACTGACCCTGGGAACTATTGCCATATAAGCTTGATTAGCTTGGTCTGCAAAGCCATGGAATGCATTGTCATGGAGCTCATTAAAAAGGACATTGGGAACCTCCAGGCACTGGACCCCACCCAGTTCGGCTTTGTTAAAGGCAGATCTTGCCTCCTGAACTTGGTCGACTTCGAAACAGTCACCAAGGCCATAGATAAAGGGAAGGTGGTCCACACAGCATATCTGGACCTTGCTAAGGTGTTCAACACCAACCCACACTCAGGAATCATAGACAAACTCACCAGCTTAAATATCAACCCCCATGTCACGAGATGGGTTGCCAATTGTCTCTCAGACAGAACCCACATGGTAAGAGTGGCAGGCGTCATGTCTGACTTTAAACCAGTCACAATCGGAGTCCCACAGGGATCAGTCCTGGGACCCCTCCTGTTTGGTATATATTTCTCCGAAGTACAGGCAAATGTGGAGGGACTGTGGCTAACCAAGTTCGCAGATGACTGTAAATTGGGTGCAATAATTGACTCTCTGGCTGACACAGGCATCCTGCAAAAGTGTCTCTCAGAGACAAACACCTGGTGTCAAAGTCACGGCCTCAAGCTAAATGCCAAAAAATGCATAGTAATCCCATTTGGGAAAAACAAAGTACCTACAAACTACCACATAGATGAGAATCCACTAAGTACAGAAGAAGTAATTAGGGACCTGGGTACCCAAGTAGATAGCATGCTCTCCTTTGAGAACCACATAGCCAAAACGGTCAGGAAATCCTTCTATGTGGCACACCTGATCACAAAGGGTTTCTCATCCAGATCCAAGGAGGTGATTGTGCCCCTTTACTCCTCACTCATTAGGCCCATAATAGAGTACAATGCCCCATTTAGGATGTACCTCACTAGACACCTGCAACAACTAGAAAGACCACAGAAGTACCTCACTAAGAGGATTAAGGGCCTTAAACAATTACCCTATGAAGCACGACTAAAAAAGCTCCAGCTCTTCTCAGTCGCTTACCGTCTGCTCAGAGGTGACCTATGCCTGACCTATAGGGCCATGTCAAACCCTGAACTAATGGACATGCTTCACCTCAAAAAAACGAGATCGCTCAGAACCACCACAATAAACAGGACATACTGGAGGGATAGATTCCTGTCCCAACGACTCCCCTCACTCTGGAATAGAATCCCAATCCATATTCGACAGAGCTCCTCTCTGACCCTCTTCAAGAGAAATCTTGATGAGTGGATGGGTAATCGTAAGTTCTACCCTGGGATCACTTCAGGAGCCCTGTTAAACAGAGGCCCAGGTTACTAATCTAATGGGGAGGTAAAAGCCATCACTCTGTGGCTAGGCTTATAAATGCCCCTGGGCAGATAGCCTAGTACTTACCTATGAACTTATGAACCTTACAGAAAGTTAGCTTTAGAGTTGCTTAGCCAGTGTAGGCATTGCTTACCACTGCGCAAATGGGCTTAAGGCCGCTTACTACTGCTTAAATATGCTTACGACTGCTTATTTGTGCTTAAACCTGCTTAGTAGTGCCTTATTAATTATGACACTGACACCTCACATGTGCATTTACTGCAGTACTCCATTTCATAAATATATGTTATTTAGTGGGTTATGCAACAAAAATATTGGTCATAACGTGCTTTGCCAAGTAAAATGGAATGTGCTGCAGTGGGACTCGAACCGGGAATGCCTGCTTGCAAGGTGAATGCTCTGCCCACTAAACTATTGCTATGCTGTTTCATTTGCATATATCTTCCTTGTTATCCTCTTCAGCCTTTTAAGCTGCTTTAACCGTAGCTAAGTGATGGGCACACCCACGCACCTATGGTTAGCTGTAATCAGATTTAAAAAAAAAAGGGTTTCGTCATTTTATTTATACATTCTGTTGCTGTTATACAAAAGGGGGACTGTTGGTGGGGATATGCGTTCACCAGTGAGTGGTCTCACTCATTGCATACCCCTTTCTGCTGTTCTACATTGCAGGGGCATGTTTATTCTGGGAGCTCTGCTCTCAGACATGCCCCCTGCACTCTTACATGCTCCATGTAAGTCTAGGAGCTCGGGCAGCGTGCCTCATTAATATGCATGGCGCGCTGTCATCCTGCTTCTAAACGGTCACTTCCATGCAGGACTAAGCTAGTCCTGCATGGAAGATTAGTAAATCTGGGGGTGTATGTACTGTTTGACATTAAGAAAGTTACCAGCTACAGCAGAAGTGAAATATAAACAAATATAGGCTAGATTGTCTAGAATTTATAATTTTGATGAAACAAATGATCATTTTTAATGAGAACGAGGAAAAAATATAAGAGTTATGTTATAAGGAAATTAAAATGTGAAATTAAAAAAAAATCTAAATATGGATATGATTTTATATGAATGGTATTGTAATTTGGTGAATAAAAGAGAGATATAATTTAGATAGATCATTAATGACTGTTGTATGGGTTATATGGAAATGATGTGTCAACTATTGTTATATAATCAAAGCACCCATAGGAGATCCCATCCTACCACTATACGTTTCCCTTATGAGACCTGTCATCAATTGCAATATCCCATTTGTATGTCCAAGCACACTGTTCAGCTGGAAAGGTCAGGAAGATTTCTAATCAAGAAAATTATTGGTCATGGGATCTTCAGTTCATTCAAAAGAGTAGTTCATAACTCATCTTCTACTCAGTAGTGTATCAGCTGTTCTGTGCCTCACTTTTTCAGCATAAAACCAGTGGTTTGACAAACATCCACATTAGGAACCCAAGGTTAAAATAATCAATAAATAAGATTTGCTGGAGGGATAAGTTGCTAATTCAGGTATTCCCAGTCTATGTAATAAATTACCACTATAGGTCAAAGTACTACTTTAGCTTCCTTTAAGGCTAGTCTTGATGACCGGATAGGCAGGTACAAATTTACACAAGGGTTATCATGGATGGCAATGCTCAATTTGGGAGGTGAGAACTTTTAAGTAATTGAAAAGGACTGCAAAACTTTTCAAGTGTGTTTTCTTAAATGTGCATATTGCTAAGCATCATATGGTCCCTGCGATCACTTGCCTAGTATTATTTCAATGTTCCTGTTTTGCTTATACACAAGACATGATCTTTTCCGATGGCTGTATATGAATAGTGTATACTATCATTTATGCTAGGCTACTACGAAGCCTTTTTACATGAAGTTAACCAAAAGCAATCACTGAAAGCTGGAGCCAACCACTAGTGAAATATTCCTTAGTCCATTTTAATCCAAACTACCACAGATACAGCATGTATAACAGCTGATAGCTGGTAGCATCGTTAGCATGAAGGAAATCCCTGCAAGTTTTAGATAGGTAATTTAACCTCAGACCTGTTAATGAGCCTATTCTTATTGTACAGTTTTGATGTTTTCAGCTTTCATTTGGCCATTGTGTGACTCTGGGTAGGTTGCTTAACCAGTGTGCCTGGGCCATCCTAGAAAAAGAGATACTTATGGCTAGTGGGCTTACTCAGTTAATAAAATGGGTTTCTAAGGGATCTGTTTTGAACAACTGGCCTTCCTGTTCTCAAATTTAAACATATCTCTCTAAAAGAAAACCAAAGACACATTGTACGATGTGCCAATTTAAAAATTGATGGAAACGATATATGTGGGAATGGCTGCACATGGCACCAGGCAGCATTGTCTGCTGAGAAGAACATTGAGTTAGAACATTTGGGGGGAAAGAATGTAGTTGGGAGTTATTAGCAGGGAATAAATGAGAGAAAGATGATAATTCATCTCCAGTTAGGGGTGAGAGAGGGAATGGGTGATCGGGGTTTTGTGGAAAAGAACAACCATTTAAGAGGTTTTTCCATTTACCTTGGAAGCAGCAAAACAGGCTCAGAACAGGTTTTGTGTACTCATCTTGAACTGGGTTTGGCATAGGATCATAGGATGTTACTAGGCTAATGGCCCTAGAGCCTTTACAAGCCTAGTCAAATTTAACCCCATTACCCAAGGGTGTCTGATTTGAGCAGACACTAAATTCAGCACCTATTGCCCCTGTTCAAGAGGGACACTGGTGGCACTCCTGGGGTATATTTCCTGTTTCCAATTAAGTCATCCAAGTTATGCCTAAATAAGGTTAGTGAAGGGCTTTGTTTAACCTATATGGGGAGTTTGTTCCACAGGAGCGGTATCCTTTGTGAGACAAATCTATCCCTCCAACAGCTTCTGTTTATGTCACACACCAGGTTGAAATCCTTAGAGTGAGTGGCCCATGTACCATTAGACTTGCATAAGTGCAGCATTTTCAACAAGGCAGGGTCTGAAATTGCCTTTATGCAAGGCACATGTCCCCTCTGAGTAGTCTGTATGACACTGAATATAACAATAGTGTTTTTAATCTGTTGACATAGGAAGGATGCTGCAAACCCTGAATTTGCCTTGTAAGGAATCTCTGTGCTCTATTCAACTGTTGCAGATGCTTGCAGAGATACATACCAAATGAAGCATTGTACTCTATTATTGGTCTAATGAAGGAAGTGTACAGGGAGGTTATAACTTTTTTCTGGAGGCAATGCCCTTGCTTATGAGAGGGGCAATATAAAATGTCCTTCTTACTACTGTGGAGACATGGTGGTCAAAAGTGAGACTGCTGTCCACCTATGTGCCCAGATTACTTACCACTGATTTCATGATTAGGGTATTGCCATTGATGTGATAGTTTACAGAGGACATGTTTACAGGGACATCACTCTTGCCAAAGGGGATGATTATGCATTTCTTTTCAATAAGTTTGAGGCCGTGCCTTTGACACTAATTATGTGTGTGTGTAAGTCTCTCTTGCAGGTTGTTGACATCATTTTGGGACTCAATGATCACTTCCAGTTTGCAATCATCCGCAAACTTTGCCCATCAGAGGCCTTTAGTTATTGCCTATACTTCAGAGATATAGATTCTGAACAGCAGGGTCACCAGGACAGATCCCTGTGGGGCACCACTTGTTATGGGTCTGCTGGTGGAGGTGAATTCACCTATTTAGACTGTATGAGTTCTGTCAGTGAGCCAGTTTGCAACCCATTTGACAATATATGGGCTGATGCCCAGCTGGGTGAGTTTATCAATGATGTCTGAATAGGGAATAGCATCAAAGGCTTGGCTAAGTCTAGGTAGCCCATATGCACAGATTTACCCTCATCTAGGGCTTTGGTGACTGTTTCAAAGAAGTTCACCAGGTTTGGCAAGCATGACTGTCCTTTTGTAAATCCGGACTAAGTGGGGTCTAGTGTTCTGAGATCTCCTATATCTTTATTGATGAGATCCATGATGATACGCTTCATGGACTTGCAGATAAGGCTGGTAAGGCTAATGGGTCTATAGTTCCCAGGGTCAGTGGATGTGCCACCTTTATGCAGCAGAAAGACAGAATCTGTTTTCTATTCATTTGGGACACAGCCAGTGTTTAGGCTATGATTGAAAAGAGTAACCAGTGGTATTGCTAATTCTTGTTTTAGCTCATGTAGAACACAGCCTGGAATGTTATCTGGTCCCATAGAAGCTGTGTTTTTGGCCTTGGAGAGAACATTTAAGACCTGTTCCCTAGAGACAGTGGGTGGAGAACAGGTTGGAGGGATGCTTTGGGATATGTGTGCTGGAGACAAGGGAATGAAGTTTTCACTGAACCTGTCAGCTAATAGGCTAGCTATGTCCATAGGTTTTGTGTATGTGGTACCACTGACTACTAGTTTGGCACAAATCTGGGTCATCACTTTGGGGTTACAGATGTAACTAAAGAACACTTTATGGTTGTCTTTAATTTTGGTAGCCAACTTTGATTTGAAGTTTGCCTTGGAGGCTTTCACAAGAAGTCTTATTTACTTATTTAAGCTGAGGAGGGAGTGTTTCCAATTTGTAAACCATTCCTTCCTGTATCTAGATAGCAATTTTCTTCTCTTATTGTATAGCTTATTAATGACTGAAGTCCACCAGGCAGGTTTAATCTTCCTGGAAGGTCTTGCCTTGGTCCTATCGGGTACATCAGAGTGCATACAGTTGTATACATGTTTATATTCAGCATTAGTGTACAGCCTAGCATAGGAGTCAGAGCTATCAGTGGGTGAAGAGGCTCTGAAGTCTTTTATGCCATCTCATAAGAGGTTGTAATTGGCCTTTGAGAACTTTGAGAAGTTTTTTAGGCAAGTAGCAGCTAAGGGTGGGTCTGGTGTTATGGTTACTTCTAATGTGACCAATTTGTGGTCAGACTTCACCAGGGAAGCCCTACACTGGATGCAGTTCAATAGTCCCCCATGCTGGTGAGCACCAGGTCCAGAATGATTGATCCCCTTGTGGGAGTATCAACCAACTGGCCCAGGCCATTTGAGTTAACAAAGTCCAGGAACCTTTGTGCATGTGAGTTGGAGCACGTATAGTTTACCCAGTCAATGGTTGCATAATTGAAGTGGCCCAAAACCAAGGTGTTGGGCTGTAACTTGATTGCCTCTAGTAGTTCCAAGTAGGCCAAGTAGATGTCCTCGTTCATGGAGGGAGTCCTATAGTTTGCAATTACTTGAATAGGGGTCTTACCAATTGTTAATTGCTCCTGAATTAGCTCAAGGGAACCATGCTGTTTCACCAGTCTACAGGTGTAGTTATCCTTAATGAATATTGATACACCACCTCCTTTAGTTTTCACACCATCAGATTGTAGTCTGAACGCGTGGAATGAGATGTAACCTGGTATGGCTGCGATGCTCTCCACAGCCTTAAACCAGGTCTCTGTAACTGCACAAATGTCAGCATCCTCCAAGGTGAGAAGTGCTTCTAATGAGTGCAATTTCAGGTTTAGACTCATAGCATTTAGCAATATAACCTTAAGACTGTATTTTGAGGATAGTTTTAGGTCAGGAATTTTGCTTTTGACACACAGCCTAAAAAAGGCACTATGGGGAGGCAAGAGCCTTTGCCAGTAACCGAAATCTTAGGAGTGATGGATGAAGACCATCTTTGTCAAAGCATCGAGGTCTGTCAGCTATATCGTCCCAGGCTGACAGATACTGGATCCCCTTAGAATGACACCAGAAACTGAGACAATTATTGAAGTCAGTCATTTTCTGTCTGTATTATGGCATCATCCAAGGTGAAGGTAAAATGCTGCTTAGGGCTAGGGACATACCTGCCTGATACACATAATCAGAGAGCTCTGTTATGTCTCTATTCATATATTCCAGTGAGGTACACCTCATGTCGTTCACACCAACATGGAGTATGATGGAGTCATAACGGTATTTTTTGTTGAGAGACTTGAGTATGTGCATGGCGTGGTGGATCCTGGCACCTGACAGGCAACTGACTGACTTTCTCCTTGTCCAACCTGGTGAAGGGGACATATGTGTGTCTCACAATGGAGTTTCCTATGACTAGAATGTTTGGTTAAGTGTTACCGCTTAAGGGCTTATTTTGTGAGATACCGTTGTGTGAAATGCTATGCATAGAATGTTCTGTAGGAGATGTATTATGTGAAGCTTGCTTATGTTTGGGAGTTCTCTGATATTTTGGTAGGTTTCTAGTAAGGATGTCCGCAAATGTAGAGGTATGTGTTGCTTGGCTGGAATGTGCAGGGAGTGATGTGTGGGTGTTGACAACCTGCTCAATGTCAGATGAACTGACTAGTGGGTGAGGGATCCTGGATTTAAGTTTCTTAATATAGATGCATCTCTTGCATATTAAATTTGATTGTACTAAAAGGAGTGGATTGTCAGTGTACATGAGGCAATTGCTGCATTGCCTCATGATGCCCATATCTATCAGGATGGCTGGAGAAAATGTTGGAATTTGTCCATCCATGATGCTAGGTAACATCTGCTCTATGCAGAACTGGATAGTAGGTTTGAAGAAAGGGCTAGAAAATGCAGATGGACAGATGAAGCAGTGTTGATAAAATAGAACTGAAGCGCTGTGCTACCTGCCCAGGAAATGTAAGGAAATGCCTGTGCAAGAAACAGGAGCAAGAAACAGCAGCATGCTAAGGGGAAATCTGATGAGTGAAAAGTTTGTGTCTATAACCACCAATGGTAATCACCACTGTGTGGCAGGGCATGGTGTGCAAACACAGGGCTTATTATGTTAAAAAACCCTTTACACTCAAATTATCCAATAAGGCCACTCATCCTGAGCCCTGGTCCAATCACCTTCTACCAGATGGGTCCCAGACAGCACTCTCCTTTCAAAAGGGTGCAGAAGTGCCCTCTCTAATAGATGGCTTGGAATTTATTCTCAGAGTAAATCAAACAGTCCCATATGCAGCAACCCTGTATTAGTACTATACTACAGCTAGTTTATACACATTTAGGTGTGAAAATGCAGCAAAACAGTACAAACACTTTAAAAGAATCAGACAGTGAACTTAGAAGCTAAAAAGCAATTAGACAGATACAGTAACGCAGAAAATGCAAGAGGAACATTGCAGAAAATTCACAATAAACAATATATATATGCAGACACAGTATAAAGTGCAAAATAAGAGCAAAATTGGACACATGATTTGTTGGAAGCGCGGAAGCTTCTGATCATCTGGTATCTTAATGTAGAGCTGTGGCTTGTCACCAGCCTCCGTTGTGCCCTTCAGGTACTGATATTTCTTGGAGGAATAATAGGAAGGGCAGTCATATCTCTAGTGTTGATTGCACAGAGTAGTCAGTCACAAAAAAGCTGTAATACATGGTTTGGTATAGAAAGAGTTAAGGTAACGACATTGTATTGTGTTTTATGACTTCACATTGTCACTTTGGGTTGGATTCTACAGCAGGGCAGTACAGATGACAAAGGATAGTCACCTATGATAGAGATCAGTGTGAATTGTTTGCATCTCAGCTGACGGTGAATAAGTCTTTAGATGATGGAAGGTTGTCCTGCTTAGAGGGTGGGGTGAGTTTATGTATATGGAAATTATAGTAAAAACAATCTAATTATATAGATAGATATATAGATATGTGTGTGTGTGTGTGTGTGTGTGTGTGTGTGTGTGTGTGTGTGTGTGTGTGTGTGTGTGAATAGAGAAAGAGGGTGAGTGAAAGAAAGTGAGACACAAGACACATGCTCAACCATTAGTTTATTAAAAAAACATGAACAGACAAAGTGTAACCAACTGGGAGGAGAGCTGGCATCAAGGAGGTAGATCAACTTAATAAAATGAAGTAAACTGAAGCATTTTATGAATATTGGACTTAGAAGGTTTCTGTTTGGTTATCAGTATAGATTGGTTTTAGTGGCATTAAAAAAGTTAACTTACTTTTAGTAAAAATTAAGCTAGTATATTTTTGGGAGGGGGAGATAAAAAAGAGCCAGCATCTCTGTAGAACCAAAAATTCTGCTAACATGGAACATGTTAATTTACCTGGGTGCCTAATACATAGTGTCAGGCATGCTCCTGTGAAACTCCTTAAACTGTTTAACCTAAGTTTAGCAGTGATAATGCCCTTATACAAGGGTGGCCCTGCCACTGATCTGGGAAACTACTGATGCATTAACCTTAACAGTCTAATTTGCAAAGCCATGGAATGCATCCTATCTGACCTCATAAACTATGATAACAAAAAAACTTATCACACTAGAGCCACATCAGCATGACTTTGCCAGAGAGAGAGAGATCCTACCTACTCAGTTAACTTATTTTTGAAGTTAAAAGAAAAAAGCACTCAGATAGCTGCTGCTCACCCACAAACTTCTTTAATAACGCATCACAGCACACCCGGTAAAAAATGTCAAGTTTTTTACTGGGTGTGCTGTGCTATGTTATTAAAGAAGTTTGTGGGCAAGCAGCAGCTATCTGAGTACTTTTTTTCTTTTGATTTTTTTTCTTTTCTTTTTCTTGGCACTTGATCCATGATTTTTGCTTTCTTTTTGAAGTTCACACAGACTGTTGACAGTGATCATTCTCTTAACACAGTTTATTTGGATTTGGACAAAGTATTTGCCACTTTACCCCATACTGGCATTGTAAAGTAGCTAAGTGCCTTAAAAGGTCTTTTCACTTTGAAGTGAATAGCCAACTCAAAGACAGAACCCACATAGTAAAGTGGCAGATACTTCCTCAATAAGTACAAAGGCAATTAGTGGTATAATCCAGGGCTCAGTACTGGGACCCTCCTTTTCAACATCTATTTCTCCAATATTCAGAAAAGAAATCAAGATCTTTGGTTAACTAAGTCTGCAGATGACTGCAAACTATGTTTTGTCAAATCATCTTCTAATAATCATTTATTACAGAAGGAACTGACCTTCATAGACAACTAGTGTACGGAAAAGGGCTAAAATTAAATGGGGAAAATGCAATAATGCCACATTTGATAAGCACGTTCTCCTTCAGTGTGCAGTTTAGCTAATACACCAATACAAAATAATAATTTAGTCAGGTATCTTGGAACCTGCTTGATAATTCTCTCCAATGCCCGCCATGTAGCAGCAGTAGGAAATACTATTTAGCATAGCTAATATTTTAAGGCATACTGCGTTATCATCTCTTTCTTTATGCAGCCCTAATTAGACCAATTAATCAGTACAATACTTAGGCTCTCAAATGGAATTTACTTAAATCACTGGTGAAAAAGCCGTGGATTAAAACTCAGTGTAAAGAAATGCATTATAGTGCCCTTTTGGAAATTGTCCACCCAAGCTAACTGCCCTGTCAATAAAACATACCTAAGAGCTCACCCAACAGGGATGTGGGAACATATGTAGACAGTAATCTGGCATTCGACCAGCACATAATCAAGATAGTAAGAAAATGTTTTTATGTTGCCCATATCATAAGCAAAGGTATGGTGTCCAGGTCCAAGGAGGTTATAGTACTGATCCCAAAAGACTGAAAGTCAAAACAGTGAAAAAACAAAACATTTATGTTTTTCACGGGGGAAATGTTCCTTCACCCAACATGTGGGGGGCTGCAACCTCACCCCCTGCTAATTTTATATATAAATATATATATATATCTATATATATATATATATATATATATATATATATATATATATATACACCAACTCTGAGACTGCTCTACAGTGGGGAAAAGGCAATTTCCCTGATCTCCACTATGCACAATATGACTTAATACTGACAGAAGCAATCAAATGAATTTCAATCACTTCTGCCAGTGTTAAACACATTTGAGTTTACAAACATTTGATTATATGAGTGTTTCCCATTCTACTCAGCCCTTATCAACCTATAATTGAGAACACTGCCCCCTTTGGCATGTATCTAACCAGGTACTTGCACAACTGGAATGCCCTCAAAGGTTCCTCACCAAGAGAATCAATGGTACGAATACACTTTCCTACATACATCACCTGAAGATGTGGAAGGAAACTAACCAGAAGATAATGTAAATATAAGGAAGTGGGGCATTTTGGTTATGGATCTGGATAGTAAGATACAGGAAGTGAAAATGTTTTTGGTCCTCTTGATTTTATAAGTTGTTCAAGCATATTTGTATACACCGGATGATAAATTATGGCAAGGAGTAAATAAGGCATTAAAGAACATTATGTGGGAAGGAAAGGACTGCGGTGGTGGTGCTGTGGTAGCATTGTGGCCTCACAGTAAGACGTTGTCCTGTTCGATTCTCAGCTAAAGCGTCTTCTGCGGGGAGACATGCGTGAATGGGCGTACCTTCATTAAAGGTTGTGCGTCAGGCCTGGCAAGTTGGTACATAAAAATCTACTGCCAATCATTAGCAGACAGGAGTTCCGCTGTGGCGACCCCTAACAGGGAAAAGCTGAAAGATACAACAACAACATGTGGGAAGGAAAGAGGCCTGGTGTTAAGAGGGATAAAATAATTCTAGTGACATAGCAAGAGAGCATGGGTTGTTTGATTTAAAGAGTTTATTTAAGGCTATGCACTTAAACATATATCTTAGGCACAGAAAGGTATAAACCAAAATGTAAAGATATGATCATTAGGCAAGAGGGATTTCTAGAGACAGTGAGAAGTTCTCTTATTGGAAGCAGGTATTGAGGGAGAACAAAAATAACCAGGTAGTACACTATGTATATAAAGTGCCAGACAGTATACCTTTGCCAATAGGGTTCCAAATAGAGAAAGATAGTAGGCAAGAAACAGCAAGAAGTAAATGGGGGAAGTTAGCCAAGGAACCAAAATACTGGAAGCAAATTACCCAAGTGGAAAACTAAGACAGTTGGCATAAGCAAAAGAACTGTTTGTAATACAGGATAAGGATAGGGTCTCATATTTGTGCATAATAGCAGAATATAGACAAAAAGACAAGAGAAAGAGTTCTAAGTAACCTCTCATGGTTGACTATGTAGAGGAACTGAGGACAGAAAAGGGTTATAAAAAAAGGATGATTAGTAGGGCATAGACAATTATACCTGATAATTGTAACAACCAGTCAAAGGAACTCTGGCAGGATTGTAAGAAAAGGTTGGGTGGACAAATGATAGAGGATCAATTTGGAGAGTCTGCAGGGTTTTTAAGTATGTAATTAAATCAAGATGATTTAGGATATTTGCATGGAAATGATTACATAAATATGTGTGGGAAGTGACATGAGGAACTAGAAGCATATTTTCTGGGAGTGTGCAGAGTTGATGGAATTTAAAGATGTATTACAAAATGCGTTAGGTCACATGCTGGATGAACAAGCTGAAATTGCTAAAGAGATGATGCTGCTAAATTGGAGTAGGGGAGCCGAAATGTTAAGACATAAGAAAGGATTATTAACTTTATTTATGTTAGCAATCAAAAAGTCATAAGAAGGTGTACATGAAAGGTCAAGCTGATCTTTGTTCTATGTTCAATGTATATATTTTCAAATTCAGTGCCTTATGTTTGACCTTCTATGAGTCTGTCTGCTATCAGAGATCAGTTGTACACAGTCCTCCATAACCAGTTATCAAGACCATCCATATATTTTGTCTGCAAATTCTCAACCTTTCTTATTCTAATTGGAAGTTCATTTCACAGCAGACCAGCCCTACAATGAAATGATCTTATCCCTAGCGCAGTCACATGTGGAGACACCTTTGTATCCCCAATATTGCTCCAAGTCCCATTTAAATGGTGCTCAATTTCTGTACCCATGGTAGCTGCAATTTCGTCATTATTCACACATTTACAGATTAATATAAGTGCTCCCCTAAACTATTTGAAACTTATAGAGAAGATGGACATTCTCCCAAGCATGGTCATGTAATTCCATTTTGTTACATTTATGCTATGTTTTGTGAAATATCTTTAAATATTTTCTTACCTTTGTATCTGTTGTTACATGTTGACGTTGCAACACAGTATACATTGCCTGATCTTCTCACTGTCTTGTACAATGCAGTGAGGCACATTCTTTCCTCTCTGCTAGAGACAATATGCAATATATCCTTAATTAAAGAATAACTTTGGTCACCAGTACGTTTGACACAAAAAGTAGCTGTTTATCTATAACTATTTCTAAGTCTCTCATCAAATTCTGTTTTTCTAAGACCTCACTAATTAATGCATGCAGGTAGCAAGGACTGTTAGCTCTAAAATGGACAATTTTAAATTTTCTAACATTAAACTCCCTACCATAAGTCCCAGTGATATATTGCATTTGTCCATCAATCCCTGGAACCTTCCCTCATCACTTGGAGTAGTTTCAATTGCATTTTTGTATCATCTGTAAACTTAATGATTTAGATATTACTTTTAATTGGAAAGTCAGATATAATGATGGTGAATAGGATTTGTATAAGTATTTGTCTTTGTGAGATCCCAACTGACACATTTCTGATTGTTGAAAATACCTCACCTACTTTTACGTTTACCTTACATGTTCTCCCTTGAAACCAATTCCCAACCCATCTATTAGTAAAGATATTTATATCAACATTTTTAAGATGTTCTTTATGCCAGTGTAAAGGATAAAGTCATATATTTTGGCCAGGTCCAAGTGCACAACAATCACAGTTAGGTCAAAATCTAATGTCTATAATATCTCACAAACTAGCTGGTAAAAACAAATCACGTTTGATTGACATGACCACCTCACTATAAAACCATGTTGGCGCTGTCTTGACCTGATTTCAAGGTGTTAGGCAATCAGCTTGCATACTGTGCATTTTTAAAACACTTTACAAATATAGAAGTAAAGCTTAAGGGGTGATAATTATCCAGACATGCATAAGCACCCCATTTAGGAACTGTCACCACAACCTCCTTCCACATTCCAGGGACAGATCTAGTGATTAAAACATTTTGAAATAAAAAGTCCAAGCATAAGTCTATATGACCTTTAATATTTATCAAGAGAAGACCGATTTAGCCAATCTGATCCAGTCACTGTATAAGGTTTTATGGTTTTAATAGTTATATGTATTCTACATTAAGCTATAATAGGGCAAGAGCTGAAATTGTGAGGCAAGAGTAATCCATGCTGGATAAACTGAGTGGTAAGACTATTAGATCCTGGATAGTGGTGTTCTTAGACAGCCTTGTACATTTTTCCCAAAATAATTTTGCCAGATGATTAGGATCACTTACTGGAACATTATTCTGCACCACACTGATACTCGTCTGATTGTCCTTCCTATAGCTCTACTAGTTTATGCTCATTGCTTCTTCCTCTTGTAATTCAAATTAATCGATGGAGACTTGTCCTAACCTTCTGATATCTTGATTTTTTTGTCATGCTTGTATAATTCTTAGAAACTTGTCAGAGTTAGTTTTCTTTTTACTGTTTACTTGACCACTGTAAGCAACTGGAACCTCTCTTTCTCTGAACTCCATGTGGAACATACTTTTCTATCAGCACATTTATAAACACATAGAAAACATTCTAACAGTCTGATATTTTTTCCTTCAGTTTCTATTTCCTTAGCTCCTTATTTATAATAACATAACTGGCTCTGCAAAAAAGCCCTTTTTAGACTATTATCCAGGCCAGTATATCTTACTTCAGTTAAGACTAAGGACCAAGAAATACAGAGACAGAAGATGTGATGGGTACTATAAAGGAAATAAAGAAGGTGGAGGGGGCTTGTTAAACAACGGAGAGAACAAGATTCATACCCTTAAATGGAACATATGGGAAGAAAGGAATGTTGAATAAAACAGTACTGAGAGTATCTAAAGTTATTGGCTGGAAAAAAGTCAAGAGTTTGAACTGTTAAAATGTTTGAGAAAAGAGAAAAGTGAAAATGTAAATTCAGTATTATTGTAACACAATGTTGATGATGACTTTTGATGACTGTTATTTAATACATTATGAGGTAAGGCTGCATTTTAATGAATTAAGTATTACTGATGCCAACAACGTAAATTAGAAACACACTGATTTTATTTTTAGGAACATTAAAGTTAAACATGAACATGTATTTGGGGAATTTATATTTTTTTTTATGAAAAACTTGATTAACTCCATACAGCGTATTAAATTCAATTGCAATCCTCATGCATGGAACACCATATCTCATTAACAGTCTGCTGCTTCACTTCATACTCTGCCAGTATCCCCTTCCTTTTCTTTCCCTTTGGGTGTATTTTCTTATCCCCCTTGGTGCAGTTACCATCTTTTCTCCATGTGTTGCTATCTCTTTTGTAATTATGTTCTTCTCTCTCTTTTATCCCTTTCCAGCTTCAAGTGACAATATGTTTAATGTCTGTACTCAGTAGTCAGATAATGTTCATTTCTCTTTCTTCCCAGATGCTGTCCACTTTCTTTAGTCCCAAATAGAGAATTTCCAAGTGTGCTTTGCTTCCTTTTGAAATATGTCTCCCCAAAGCTTCTGCTCCTCTTTCCAGACCTCTTGTGGCCACACATGGTCCCAGAACATGTGCATCATTGTTGCTCCTTCCTCCTGACACTACCAGCCATCTAATATCCTCTGCTCTGCCTTGCTTTCTCAATTTCATCACTGTTATATACCATGTATGCAGTATTATCAGCCTTCGAACTTCCACTCGCTATACTTTCTGCATGTGCCTCGCTACCTGAATTGTCTTCTAACAGTATCCTGTAACTCCCATTGATGCTTCTTTCCTAATTGTTTCACAGTCTCTCTTCTTTGATCTTGTCCCTTCTTTCCTTAGCTCTTCATAGATCTGTTTGGCCAGTACTGAGGAGTTCCACAATTGGTCCTATGGTAGTCTTTACTTCTATTAACTTCTCCATTGTTTTAAGTCTTTCACCACTGGCCTTTTCTCAGCATAGCACATCTCGGGTCTGTGGTTAATTGTTGAACAGCACATTCAGCAAATGGCTGTTCAGCAAATGCTAATTGGCAAAAATTCCTTTAATCAAATGGACATATCATCATAACAATATTTACCTAACAATGATAGTTGGCCAACATAAAGTAAGAGTAAACAAATACTTACCAGTAACTGAGCTATAAGGAAACTGGCCCGTTCCCAACTGTACTGCGATCTCAGAGTTGGTATATATAATTAGCGGGGGTGTGGGGGATTAGCCCCCAACAAAAGGAACATTATGTGAACACCGGACACTCGTTATGTTGGGAGCTGTGCTCCCCACCCCTTCCCACACCCACACTAATTATATATACCAACTCCAAGTTCACACTACACTGGGGAAAGGGCAGGTTTCTTTACAGCTCAGTTATCAGTAAGTAAATATTTGTTTATGCTTCCTTTACTTTGGTTAACTATCATCATTCGATGAAAATCATTATGATAATATGGCCATTTGACTAAAGGAAGTTTCAACAATTAGTATTCGATGAACAGCCGCTCAATGAACGTACTGTTCGACAATTAACCATACACTCCCAAATCTCATATACTCATATTACCTGCGTGATCCTCCTTGGAATTCTTGCACTGGTAACCATCACAGCCTCACTGCTGGTGTTTATATATATGTATGTATCTGAAGCTTCTGTCTTCACCTGCATCAAGTGTCCAGGCTGAAATTTTGGCACCTGCTTCAAGCTGAAATGTTTTGCTCTGTCACCAGGCAATTGCAGGTCAAGGTTTGTTTTCTGATGGCCACTTAAAAAAGCTTGGATTTGTTTTTGGTATCTAAACCAGGAATACCTGAAATGAGATCAACAGCAAGTGAACAACATGACAGAAGTAGGGAGTAGGATGATGAGCATGCCTTCTGACCTGGTATGGAGACCCCCCCCCCCCACATATGTGCTGGATGAAAACATATATACCTCACAGCAGGAGCTAGAGATCCTTGATGTTTGCACAGAGACTGGTCTCAGAGAAAAAAAAAAACAGGTCAAAGTATAATAACTTCAGGGGATCTTTCAGAGTTAAAATCAAAACTCACACATGTTCACACTAAACTGCAAGAAAAAAAGAAAAGAAACAGCACACAATTTGGACAATACAACTGCATTAATCTTTACATATACTACGACAGCACCGATGCTCTCTTGGCTTCTATAAAGTATGAACTTTAAAAGTAAAGCTAAAAAAACAGATGTACCAATGGCAGTCAGATGCCTTAGTGTCAAGAAATGCAGTAACATTTTAAACTTTTTTTGCATATATTTATCATTAAAGAGAGATATTAATTTTCCTTATTCTTGCAAAAATGCAGGGTGGAATCAAAACAAATGAATATTCAAGTAAACAAAAGCCTTAATGTTCGTTTAATAATGTTCATTTGTGCAAACTGCAGTCTTCTGGCTCAAGAACGGAAACATGGAATGACTACATAGCACTGTAGTGCAGTTCATGACTGACAAAAAAAGTAATATGACATAGAGCTGAACATATGAAGATAAAACAAAACCATTCCTTGTTGATACCTAGTACTACAGAAAGGAATTTTCAGGTTAAGGCATTAACACTTGATATATCTTGGTTGAACAGTTTCTTAAGTTGTGATACAAAAATTGAATTTCAGAAATTATTCAATATTGTTTTAAATTAAAAAATTAAGTTATTAAAAGATACCAGCATTACTAGCAAAAACATTATAAAAATATTTAGAAAAATTATTTAACAGTACAAAAGTACTTAATTTAGTGGTGTTAATATGAAATTAGAATTGTAGACAGTGATGTAGTTATAACTCTCAATATCCGTTTTCTATAATCACAGAAAAGCCAAAACTAATCAAGGACAAACTCCCAAAAAGAGGGACACTTTTTAAATAATGACATTATTCATACAGAAAGTCAGTAGAACAATAGGGTGTACATTAATATCCATTTCCTACAGAATAAGAAGTCTGAAACTGCAGTGCCTCTTAAGGTCCTAATGATTAAAACTAAAACCCATATATCTGTGTCTCAAAACCACAAACATTACGAAGGCACAAAGCAAAATTCTGAGGCACAATAAGGGGCATACCTGAAAAATGGGGGGGGGGGTTGAGAGGGACAAATATAGTTCAGATGAGTATATCATTCAGAGAAGAGAAAGCAAATTCATAGATGGACATTCAGTGGGTATTCTAAAACCAACTTTTTTTCTAAAAGAACTTATTAAATTATATAAATAATACATAATATGTACATGGCAGGCAGCAAGAACCAGATATAACAGAGCAGCTTTTGTTATCCCACAAAACAAAACAAAAAAATTAATGCTGACACAATTGTGCAATAAGCAATGGGTGTTAAATTCACTACTGAATATATTTCAGTAGAGACTCGATTATCCGAATGTCAATTATTCGAAATATAAATTATCTGAACCAGCCTTCCAAAGATTTCAGATAGGAAAAATCATAAAGTCTGAAAATGTAAACATTATACATATTTACTTGAATATTGTCCACTGGAATCACTGAATGGTTGAAAAGTATATTCCTGTGTGTAGAATAAAACAGGATTTTAGAAGTTTTTTATCCATTTTAATTATATGTTTGATTATCTGAACAGTTTGATTATCCGAACTATCCTAGGTCCCAATTAGTTCGGATAATCGACTCTCTACTGTACATAATAACATGGAAACAATCTAAAAATGTTTACAAAGAAGAAATAATATTGTGTTCAGTCAGACCACAGAATGTTCTTCAAAACAGCAATTCATTTTTTACATTGTTTTGTTATGTACAACAGCAACAGGCAACACAGGAAAAAAAATCTAACAATTCTCAGCCCAACCTCTTTTACTTAGAATTCCTACCTAGGTCTCTTAACAAGCTGAACAACTGATTTACAGGAAGCTGTGGGAAGAAAAAAAAATTTCATGGACATGCTAAGAAAACTACAGAATTCTACAGTTGTCATAACAGAGTGTTCTGCACCACAATACCTCAAATTTCGAAGAGTCACAATAAAGCCATTTTTCTCAGACTAGAAAAGCTATCCCTGCACAATTCAGAACACGCAGAAAGAGGGCAATGGCTGAAATTTGTCCTGCATTTCAGATTCTCCTCTTGTTTTCTTCTATATGACATATATATATATATATATATATATATATATATATATATATATATATATATATATATATATATATCTGCATTTTCTCTTAACTTACTGATCTAATTTACATTTGAAAAGGGTGCATGAAGGATCAGTAAATTTAAATGGCATTTACCTGGCTAACAAATGCATAAATAAATAAATCAATATCTGTGGTAAACCACATCTGCTTAGTAGCCTCTTAACTTTCCAGGATGCCATCCTTCTGGTGGGGAAAAAGGCATGCCACCTAACATAGTGACAGTTACAGCTGAAAACTGGGCACAGAACTGTAGAAGACTGACAGTGACAGAGAGCACCTCTAGCTTACTGGTGTACAAAAAATAGGGAGAACAACAACACTGACCCTTCTTATTAGAAGGGAAGAATTTAGAAGAATAACATGGGTACATTTTAATCACATATTTCAGCCCACTCCAGCAAATATATGCATAACTATACTTTTGTTTCCAGTACTGGGAAAATATTTTTCATGCTGAGTTTTGGGGAATACAGGGGGCTGCTGGCATGCTTGCCCAAACAATGCCTGCATTTTTTTTAACGTAGTTACAAGAGAAGCAGTACTTTTCGGCCTGCAGCTGCAGAGTATAAGAGCATTTGCGTACTAACAGTAGCATTTTGTGAGACAGAAGCTGTTTGCATTCCGATGGCACACTAAACACAGGATATACTGTACATTAAACCTACGGTCTGACTGATTAGTACATAAGATTTAGTCATGTAAATGTATAAACCCATCCAGCAAGCCACTGGGAGAACCACCTCTAATTCAAATACTTATTGCACAGCATATACATTTCTGCTTTACATTTTGCAAACTGTCATATTTTTATATAAATGCACAGGACATCAAAGTATTAAGATGATTCAAGGAAGTGTACTCTCTACAGGGCAATAAACCCATTACTGAATCCCAAGAGATAACAGTGTGACATTTCTACATGGTCTAATTTACACTTTGGTACTCAGTTTTTTCCAGAAATAATGCTATCAACTTCCACCCAAGAGAAATATATGTTAGCACAGTCCATTTCACTATCTGTGAAATTATCTTTATAAAGAAACTGCTGTCTGAAGCTCAGCCTCAAGCAGGATATGATTATTAACAGAAACAATTGCACTGATACAGCAGGAATGAGATATACAACATCACTGTGAATGTTGATTTATAAAGCTCTGTTTTTTAAACCATAAATCTTACTTCCATCTCTGGTGGGCATAGTAAATAAACAGATAAGTACATAACAGACTTGGTAGCTGACCTCACAACTGCACTTCAACAGATCCAGCTGCTGTTAATTACAATGAGGATTCTTGCTGCCTGGCCATGAAATATTCAGTTACAGAGAACCTCTCTTGTGGATTCCTAAAATACTATCTCCCCTGCATGATTCCATGGTGTCTTATTCCCCCTGTCCCCAGCTGCCATGGAGAATATCTTTGACCTCTTCCTTTTCTTCTTTGGAGGGCAGTAACTGTACCAGCATGGTCTGCAGAGTTTCTTTCACCATCTGGATTTCCTTCTGTAGATTCTGTGAATATGTTATTAAGGAAGAGATCTGAAAATGATAAGACAGCTTAGTTCTCTCTTGGAAATATTTAATAAACAACAGTTCTCTAGCTCTTAACAGATGGCCATGACTGGCTAATTACATTGTTAGTGGTTCAAAATAGTCAGTATTAAACATTAATGCCCATTTAAAGACATATAATTTTTTGTGACAATTCAAGATGCTCACTCTGCATAACCCTGAATCAAAATTAGTAAGGGAATTGCTTTCCTTTAGAAACACATCTATGTGTTTTCATTTGCTCACTTTACAGAAAACCACAAGTCACTTTTTGTATTACTGATCAACAAGACAGAAAAGGTTTTCTCTCTGGAGTGCTAGTGGTGGAAATGAAAACCCCAGTGTGACACTGTTAGTAAAGGTTCACTTATCACAGCAGGAACAATGGTTAATATGCTGGTATGGAAAACTGTCATGTTTTCATCTTTGCTTAAAACTTCAGCAGCAGTGTAATGCAAAGAGTAATTCAGTTTCTTCTGTTTCCTTTAGCTAAATAATCTACCTTACCAATGACAGATTATTAGTAGTTTGTGAACAATCATGTGTAAAAAAAAGGATTAATGTTATGGCCCCAGAAAGGCTCCTTGGTAAGACCCTCAATTCCTTTGTGATCGACTTTCAAAAATGAAACCACAAAGGAGTGAAATATAATGTGAACATCATAAATCTCATGATAAATCTGTGGAAAAAAGTGTTTATAGGGGAAGACACTCCTGAATCTCCACATCTCTGCTACTTACATAAACTAACTCTGAACTTGCACCATCTCAGGAAAAGAGAAATCCTCGGGACACTGCAACATTGACGTTTTGAAGGAAAGGCTAGCTGTCACACATTAATGATCTGATGATATGAGAGCTTTGTCTCTATATGTATAGCTTTTCTCCTGCATGTATAGTGAAAATGAGTTATGCTAACTGCACTTTAGTTGGCTCAATAAATAAATGAATTGATAATACTTTCTCCACCAATCTATGAACTGTTAAAGGTACATAATGACCTCTGTCAGTTTCTATATATTTAGTACTTCCTCTGCAATGAGAAACTGAATAAGGTTTCTACACTTCCTGAAGTAAGATGTCACTGCAAGATGTACAGCAACAGAACAGCCTCTATGGCTAGATGATTCCAAAATACATAATAAGCATGAAGACAGCCCTTACCACCAACATGATGATCATGCTATGATTTCCCCCGTAACTATGTTCACTGTGTGCAATGACAAAGACATGGACCTCCATAGCCCAAACAAATGCACATGTAATCATCTTGTGGACTGTCTCTAACAAGGTGTGAAGCATTCCCTTTCTGTAGTTGTGGCAGCAGAGGTACCGTGCTACCTCAGTTACATCAGGATCACTCATTAGGGCTGAGGTCTACAAAACACTCTCCTGCAATGCCAATTCAAAGACTACAAATGGACTCATAGTTTTGCAGCATTGGATCAGCTGGTCGACACCCCCATGAGAGGTGAAAATATCTACAGTGTCATCCTCCTTCTTAAGATCTGACCGTAAAGCAATCAATTCAAAGTCACTATCTCCCCTGACCCCCCCCCCCCCCCAGTCTGGTTCAAACAAAAAAACTTTTACAAAGCTGACTACAATCTCCTGAGAGCATGCATAAGCAGCTTCACATCCACCGTATCTTTGGTTGCAACTGGTACTAATGTCCAAGCCTACATCAAAAAACTATATGAGCATCTACATAGCTGTATGGACTCAGCAATACCTGACAGGACCAAATCATCTTACTCAAGGAAAAGTAAACCTGTCTGGTGGACAGCAGCAATAAACAAACTCTATAATAAAAGGAAAAGATTGCTATCCAGGGCCAAGAAGGAGCAGGTGCCATGTTGGAAGCAATCTCTCCTTTGTCTGGACAAGCAAAAAAGGTCACTGATGAAATCTGCTAGGCCAACTTTGTGTCCAAATCTGCACATCCACTAAGGACAATCACAAGGCCTTCTTCACATATGTCTGCAATCTCAAAGGTAACACCCAAATCTGCTCTGAATTGGTGGTCAAGAACACCAAATACACAAATGCTGTAGATATAGCCAACCTGAAGACAGACAGGTTCAGTGATAACTTCACCCCCCCCTGTCCCCCATCAGTAAACCAGGATGTCCCCAGCACCTGCCCACCTCCCCTCATCACAAGGAAGCAGGTATTTAATGCCCTCTCAAAAGCAAAAAATACAGTCTCTATGGGACCTGACAACATCCCTGGCTGCAATCCTACATGAACTCAGGTATGAGTTCTCAGGTTCATTAGGCACCCTATTCAACAAAAGCTTGAGCACTGGCTTTGTCCCAGCCAAATGGAGGACATCCACTGTCAACCCTCTACCCAAAGGTGGAGCATCCACTGACCTGGGCAATTATAGGCCCATCAGCCTAACTAATCTGATCTGCAAAGCCATGGAATGCATTATCATGGACCTTATAAACAAGGACATTGACAACCTCCAAACACTTGACTCCACACAGTTTGATTTTGTCAAAGGGAGATCATGCCTGTTAAACTTGGTTGACTTCTTTGAAACAGTTACCAAAGCCATGGACATGGGGAAGACAGTGCACACCTCCTACCTTGACATAGCCAAAGCCTTCAACATTATTCCCTAGTCAGGCATAATAGATAAACTCTCCTAGCTAGGCATCAACCTGTATGTTACCAGATGGGCAGTTAACTGGCTCACTGACAGAACCCACTCAGTAAAAATAAAGGAAGCCACCTCTAGTAGTAGAACCATAATGAGCACTGTACCTCAAGGATCGGTCTTGGGACCTCTACTGTTTGGGATATACTTTTCTGAGGTGCAAGCCAAAGCTAGTGGTCTGTGGCTGACAAAGTTTGCAGGTGACTGCAAGGTGGGTGCTGTCTTAAATTCCCCTAGTGATGTGAACATCCTCCAAGAGGGCCTTACACAAACTAATGACTGGTGCCAGAAGCATGGCCTCAAACTGAATGCCAAGAAATGCATCATTATTGCCTTTGGGGTAAATGGCATCCCCACTAATAATCCCATTAATAACAATGCACTAAGCATGCAATCAGTCATGAGGGACTTGAGCACCCAGGTTGATAGCAACCAGACTTTTGACTACCATGTTGCCTCCATTGTACAGAAGGCCTTCTACATGGCCCACCTCATAAGTAAGGATATTTCATCCAGGAACAAAGAGATCATAACATCTCTGTACTCCTCCCTTATCAGACCCATTATCCAGTACAATGCCTCCTTCAGCATGTACCCTGCCAAGCACATGAAGCAGCTGGAGAGACCACAGAGGTTACTGACCAGGAAAATCCAGGGTCTCAAGCACCTATCCTATACAGATAGGCTAAAAGCCTTATCCCTCTACTCAGTCCCATACAGACTGCTGAGAGGTGACCTGTGTCTGGCATACAAGACCATTTCAGAGCCAGCCTTGATGGAGTTGCTGCATATCCATAAGTCAAACTCCATTCATGCAACCTGCATGCAAGGCCTCAACCTGGTCTGTGACATTAATAGAACTTGCTGGCAGGATAAATTTGTGTCCCAAAGACTCCCCCATCTGTGGAATAGATTCCCTCTCCATGTCAAGCAGAGTACCTCATTAGCCTACTTAAAAGGGACCTGGATGACTGGATGGGAAACAGAAAATACACACCTGGGATTCCACCTGTATCCTTGCTAGACAGGGGAAACAGGTGCTGACTTTGTAGGAACATGTGTAAAATTCTTGGCTAGGCTTATAAAGGCCTCCAGGCCAGTAGCCTAGCATCATCCTATGAATCTATGAGCCTATAATCTTTTTTTCTGTATGAAGAACCCAAAGGGGGGTAGAGCAAGGATATATTAGAACATTTACTTGTTGACGCTATCCATGAGGGCCACAGATGTTAAACTTGGAGTGAATTTGTGGTTTCCCATACATTCATCCAAGTTAAGTTTGAATAGATTAACAGAATTACTTTGCTTTATGTGGAATGGAAGACAGTTCCACAGAAGTGATATTCTTTGTTATACATACCTGTCCCTCCAACTTGTCCTATTTATTTTACAAAAAGCTTGTGATCCCTTGAGTGGGTGTTCATGCCACTATAGGACCTATGAATGTATAGTGCTTCTGACAGGGTAGTGTCTTTTGATGCTCTATACACAATAGAGTTGTCTCTTAGTAGCATGTAAGATTCTGGAAAGAGGGACAACACTCTGAGTTGGTCTACATAGTTTTTATAATTTATGCACATGATTCTTTGTATTGAGAAAGTGTTGCGGTTGCTCCAGTTGTGACAAGCATTTGGATGGTTAAACACAGAAAAGGGCATTATAGTCAATGAACAGCCTAATAAGAGCCGAGTACAAATATTTACATCCCTGGATCTAAATGCCATACCTTTAGAAAAAAGCTGTAAGGTGACAAGTACTGGATACATGGTGTTCAAAAGACAGTTTGTTATCAACAGATTTGAAAATCCCTGACTACACGATCAGCTTTCAGGGGTGTGTTGTCAATGTGCTAGTTACAAGGGAAGAAATACTTGCTGAAAGATACTATTAAATATTTTTGGCATTTAGTTTTAGTCCATGGTTTTGACACCAGCTATTTGTTTGGAAAAGGCCCTCTTGGAGGATGTTGATGTCCTCTGGGGTGTTTTTGATTGCACCAAGTTTACAGTCATCTGCAAACCCGGTCAGCCATAAACCTTTAACATTTGCCTTGACCTCTGAGAAGTAGATGACAAAAAAAGAGTGGGGAAAGGACTGAACCCTTGGGTATACCACTAGTATCAGCTCTTTTGGAGGAGGTAAAGCCAAGCATCCTAATTTTCTGGGTTCTGTTTGTGAGACAATTTGCTATCCAATGAATTGCATACAGGTTTATATTTGCTGGGAGAGACTACCTATGATAACCGAGTGTGCAATGGTGTCAAACACCTTTGTCAGATCTAGATATGTGATGTGCACTGATTTTCCATCATCCATTGCTTCCAAAACCTTCTTGAAGAAGTTGACCAGGTTAAGTAGACAGGATCTGGTCTTGACAAATCCACACTGGCTTGGGTCCAGAGTTTGTAGGTTTCTTATGTTCTTATTTATTAATTCCATAATTAGCCTTTCCATAGCTTTACAGTGAGGCTGGTCAGTCTTATGGGTTTATAATTATCCAGGTTTGTTGATGCCTTACCCTTGTGCAAGTGGATGACTGTTGCTGTCCTCCAGTCATCTGTCATTAATCCTGTTTGAAAGTTGATACTGAGTAGCCTCGATATGGGGTCTGACAACTCCTGTTTCAGGCAGGTGACTAGCCAGACAGTTATGTTAGCCATCCCCACAGAAGCAGTCTTCTTGGCCTTGCACAGCGCTTTGAGGACTTGTACTTGGGAGATCTGAGGTGGTGGGAATGCAGACATTTGATATGGTAATAAGGATGGGGGTGAAGACTGAGATAAAATTTGTCTGCTAGTATATTGGCTATCCCCTCTGGGTCAGAGTACATGATATCATTTATTATTAGCTGTGCAATGTTGGACATTGTTTCTAAGATTTCAAACATAGTTAAAGAAGACTTTACTGATAAGCTTATTTATATTTGGGCCCTACCATAGGGTTTATTTTTAAATGTGACACTGTATTAACTTTGGACGGAGGCACATATGTCTATGCAGCTATTTACATGTGTACAGAATGTGGCAGTAAAAGATTCCACATAAGCAATGAAGTCATGAGATTGGAAGGGGATTTTGAATTTAGCCAAGTCATCATGCAGTTTTAGTAGATTAGACTTGGCATAATCTCTGAATATAGACTTACTGAAGGATGCACCCAGCTTCAGTCTTATGGTGAATATGGCTAATATGTGGTCTGATTTGACCAGGGAAGAAGTTATAATTGGTGGAGAACAAAGTTGTCCGATACCAGTAAAGATCAAGTCCAGGACTTTATCTTCCCTGAATGGGGTGCGGACTACCAGATCCAGAGTTTCTATTGATGAAGTCTAGAAATTTATAGGTAAGCAAGTTTGAGGTTGTATAAGTCTCCCAAATGATGGAGGGATAGCTGAAGTCTCCTACAGGAATGGTGTTTAGCTTAATGCATATAGATGCCATACTACTTAGGTAGGAGGTATTTGTTGAGTGGGACTTAGAGGAGGGTCCCATTGCTAGCTATGAAATGATAAGGGGTTTTGTAGATAGTGCATTGGATGTGAAGGAGTTCTAGGTCATTATCTTGTCTAACAAGTCCAGAGGTGAATTTTTTTGAAGAATATGGAAACATCGCCTCCTTTAGTGATATCATCTAGTGTGGTAGTCCTGAAAGTGTGGTTGGCATCAAAGCCTTGGATTGATGGAGTGCTGTTATTGGTCTTGAACCAGGTCACTGTGATGATGCAAGACTTAATGTTTTCTAGGGTAACATTTTTTATAGGAGCTTGCTGAGGTTTTTGTTAATGTTCGTAACACTTGGCAACAATTCATTTTTGTCATTCAGATTCTGTTTTTTTATGTTGGGCTTTAGAAGACTGATATTGCCTGAAAAAGGCACTTTGGGGGTGGACAAGAATTTAGCCAATATATGAAAACCTTGGTAGGATAAGAAAGGTGCAGGCCATCTCTGGCAAAGCAGCTAGGATTGCCTACCACCTCCTTCCAAGATGACATATTTTGTACCCACTTTGAATGACACCAGAAGTTAAGCCAATCACTGAAGTCAATAATCCTTGGCTCTTAGTGCGGCATCATTCTTGATGATGGTAGACTGATAACTGAGGCTATGTTCATACCTCCCTCATACAGATATTCAGACAGTTCCATAACATCTCCTTTCATATAATCCAGGGAGGTATGTCTCAAGTCACTAACACCCACATGCACTATGACTGTATTGTATGTGTATTTCTGGTGCAATGACTTGAGTACATGTGTGATGTGATGATTCCTGGCACCTGAAAGGCAACTGACCATAACCCTCAACTTCACAGACTGGTGACCTCAGCATGTTCATAGGAGGTTACTAGGCTATTGACCTAGAGATCATTTCAAGCCTTGCCATTTCATCCCAGTGTAATACAACAGATATTCTAGTCAATACCCAGGATTGTATTTAGGGTCCAGCAGGGTTGCAGGCACTATACCTGGTTTGAATTTATGGTGTCCCATCCATTCATCCAGGTTCCTTTAGAAAAGTGTCATAGAGGTGCTCTGCTTCTCATGAATTGGCAGCCTATTCCAAAAATGCGGCAGTCACTGGGAGACAAATCTGTCCCTCCAGCATATCCTAGTCAAGTTGCAGGCCATATTTAGGTCCCTGGAATGGGTAGCTCTAGTCTAGTTTGATTTATGGATGTGCAGTGAATTCATTAGGTTTGGGTTGGAGATTCCTCTGTAAGCCAGGCATAAGTCTCCCCTAAGAAGTCTATACAATACTGAGTATAGTGACATGGACTTTAGTCGGTCTGTGTAAGGCATGTGCTGGAGTCCCTTCATCTTCTTTGTTAGAAACCTCTGAGGTCTCTCCAATTGCTTCAGGTGCTTTGTGCGGTACATGCCAAAAGGGGCATTATATTCAATTACGGGGCTGATTAGTGATGAGTATATAGAGGTCATAACCTCCTTTGCTGTAGAGGCGATGCCTTTGCTAACACAGTGTGCTATGTAAAAGGCCTTCCTTACTACACTAGACACGTGGTGGTCAAAGTTAAGGTCGCAGTCTACTTGTGATCCCACATCCATTACCACTTTACAGGTACATAGAATATTATTCTTAATTTGATAGTGTGAAGAGACATTGTTTTTACTGAAGGGAATGATGATGCATTTCTTTGCATTTAGTTTGAGACCGTGACTAAGACACCAGTTGTTGGTCTGTATAAGACCCTCCTGAAGTATACGGATATTATTTGAGGATTCGATAATTGCACCCAGTTTGCAGTCGTCTGCCAACCTGGTCAGCCACAGCCCCTTAGATTTGGCCTGAACTTCTGAGAAGTATATACCAAACAGTAGGGGGCCCAGCACTGACCCTTGTGGCAACCCGTTGGTGACAGGACTACTGGTTAATGTGGAGTCACCCACTTTGATAGTGTGTGACTAGTTTGTGTGCCAGTTGGCAACCCATCTTATAACAAAGAGGTTTACATTCAGTTTGCTAAGTTTATTGGTTATGCCTAAGTGTGGGATTATGTCAAAGGCCTTGGCCAAGTCAAGGTATGTGTGCACAGCTCTGCCCTTGTCAATGACACTAGTCACATTTTCAAGAACTCCACCAGATTTAACAGGCAGGATCTCCCCATGACAAAGATGAACTAGGTTGGAGCTAGGGTTTGGAGGTCACCTATGTCTTTATTTTTGAGGTCCATGTTGATATGTTCCATGGCCTTACAGATGAGGCTGGTCAGACTTATGGGTCTATAATTCCCTGGGTCTGTTGCCTTTGTGGAGGGGAATAACTGTTGCTGTTCTCATTCCACTGGAACATAACCTGTTATTAGGTTGTGACTGAATAGAGTACTTAATGATGATGTTAGTTCGTGTTTTAGTTTGTTTAAAAGTCATCCTGGGATGCTGTCTGGACCCGTAGAAAGTGTGATTTTTGCCTTAGACAAGGCTGTAATGACCTGCTATTCAGATATGTAGAATGGGGGGAGGGAGCTGGGGGCAATGTTTGTGGTAAGTTTGGAGGGGATAAGTGAGTGAAATATTCACCAAATCTGTCTGCCAGCAAGTTTGCTATCTCTACGGGATCAGTGCGCGTGATACTGTTAGTCACTAGTTCTACACATGCTTGGGTCCTACCTTTTTGGCTGTACACTCACCTGTAAAAGGCCTTATGGTTATCCTTGGCCGTGATTGATAAGTTTTTCTCAAAGTTACTCTTAGAGGATTTGACATGTTGTCCTTAGTTTTCTTAGACAGCAGCTTTTTGCATTTGTTGGAAAGTTTGCTGATGCTGGATGTCCACCAGAGCAGCTTGTTTTTACCTGAGATTCTGGCTTGGATTCTCTCTGGAAGAGATGAATCTATACCCTTATACATGTGATTGTACAGGGCTTTAGTGTAAGCTTTGGTTTAGTTACCACTTCCAGCTGGGAGTGGGGCCTGGAATGCATATATACCTTCCCCTAGGAGGGTATAGTATGCCTTGGTGAAGGTTTTTAGTCTGACTTCACCCTTTGTGAGTTCTGGTGTTAGTGCCAGTTCAAAGGCAACTGATTTGAGTCTGATTTAACTAATGAGAGTCCGACAGTTATGGTGGTACATCTGTTTATCATGTTAGTGAGAACAAGATCTAGTATGTTTGTTTCTCTTGTTGAGGTTTGAACAATTTGCTCCAGGGCATTTGAGTTATCAAAGTCAAGGAACTTTTGCACTAGTGAGTTAGGGCTAGAATAGGTTCCCAGTTGATGGTGGGATAATTGAAATCCCCCATGACGAGAGTGTCTGGCAATATTTGGATTAACTCTAGTTTGGTCAAGTAGGTCTCATGCACATCATGATCCATAGAGGGGGATTTATAACTAGCTATAACTTGAATGAGGATCTTAACCACAGTAATTTGAACTTACAGTAACTCCATGGATTTGTCCTGTCTAACTAGTCAGGAGGTGAATTTATCTCTAATATAGATAAAACACTGCCTCCTTTGGTTCTCACATGTTTGTTTTGTGGTCTGAAGATTTGGAAGGCATTGTAGCCTTGTAAGGCCAGGGTACTTTCTGAGGCCTTGAACCTGGTTTCTGTGACTGCACAGATATCTATATCCTCCAGTGACAGTAGTGCTTCCAGGGTGTGCAGTTTTTGGTTTAGGCTCCTAGTACTTAGCAGCATAACCCTTATTTTATTATGATTGGCAATTTTAATGTCGGCAATTTTGTTTTTGAGACCTTGACTAAAAAGGCACTATAGGGGTGGCAAGAGCCTTTGCCAGCAGCCGAAAGTCTAGTGGTGCCAGGTGCAAACCATCTCTGGCAAAGTAGTGAGGTTTATCAACCATGCAGTGAGGTTTGTCGACCATGTCATCTCAGGCTGACAGAAACTGGAATGACACTAAAAACTAAGCCAGCTATTGAAATTGATCACTTTTTGTTTATACTTCTAGGTGGGAGTATTATGCTGCTCAAGGCTAGGGACATATCTGCCTGGGAGACATACTGACAGAGCTCAGTCATATCTCTCTTCATACAGTCCAGTGAGCTACATCTCAGGTCGTTCACTCCAACATAAGCTATGACAGAGTCATAATGGTAGTTGTTGCCAGGAGACATGAGTGCATGGGTGATCTGACGAATCCTGGCTCCAGACAAGCAGCTGACCGTGACTTTTTCCTTATCTAACCTCATGAGTGGGACATCCATGTGTCTCATTATGGAGTCTCCAATGACAAGAAAATTTGTTTTCTGAGTGTTACCCCTTAGGGGCTTGATAGGTGAGACACTGGTTTTGTTATGTGTCTTGGGAACTGTGTTAGTTGTAGCAGTCTTGTGTTTTGGAGGTCTCTGGTGTTTCAGAACTTCCGTGTATGTTCATTTATGTGTTGGATTCATACTCTGTGTGTGAGTAGTGGTATTATGTGCATGAGTAGTAGTGGGTGAGTTGACAACCCCTTCCATGTTACCCTGTAAAGTCACCTGTGACTTGGATATTGGATTGTATGAAGGTTTGCCTTATGGGCTTGTGAACTGAGACTGTGTGGCTCATACATATGTTTCATGGTAGATGCTGCCTGTGTTGCATGTTTGCAAGGTTGCTGAGGGTGTTTATTTCTTACGTTAAATTTGGGACACTTTTGTGACTTAAATAACTTACCTTTAAGAGCCTCAGTATATGTATGTCTGTGTGTTTGGTCTAAGCTGAGTCTGGTTGGTTTGGTGCAGTGTTGTGTGTACTGACAACCTGCTTATTATTTGTTGTAGCTCTCTGTGAGAGCTTTGCCTCCAATAATATTATATAGATATATCTCTCACATACTAAGTCAGTTTGTTTAAGTTGTAATTGGTTGTCAGCAAATGTGTGACAATTGCTCAGGACTCTCAGGTTCATATCCAATCTTGGCTGAAAACCAACTGAAAAATTGCCTATGTGAAGGAAGTACTTTTCCAAAGAACACTTTCCTTGGACTAAGTTAGAATCATCCAAAGATGGTACTATCCAGGATATAGTGGTGTTGCTTACTATCCACAGATTCACAAACTGATACAATTCTTTATTAATAAAGCAAAACCCATAACTATCTTACTGGCTGAGGTTAGCATCTCCGAAGCTTAGGTACATTATGAAATTAGGAGGTGCAAAAGAACTATCAAAAGATAAGATTTTGAGAGGAGGTAGATTGCAACTGGATGTTTCAGACCCCCCCCCCCCGCCCCCGTAACTTTAATAAGCACAACTATGCAGATAAGTGACTGGGAATCACTGCAGGGGCATATGGAGTTACAAGATGTCAGTTTTGGGGTCAATACTTGCTTCACATGCTGGCTAGATGATGTGCATAAATGATATATCTTGCTAGAAGAAGGGTTCTTTCTATTCATTAGCAGACCACAGGCTTCACTATGCAAAGGTATGGGAATAAGTTACCAGAAATCTCTCCACTTATTCTAGATAGTAGGTGGGTGACACTGTGCATCTCACACCAAGCACAGGCCTGAGACAAAATATTCTGCAGGCATAGGAACTAATACAAAAGGTATGTTGCCAAGTGAGCAGAACAGAAATGTGCATGGCTTGAGAAGTACCAGTGACATAAAGTTTAGAATGCCCCTATCATATTCTAGAGCCACACACAATATATCCTATCTCCTGTATCAGTTAGACATAGTTGCACTTCCAAAGCACAGGTAATGTGGGACATATGAGTGATGGACAGAGAAGTAGGACCTCTCCTGTATATGCACTTGAATGTTTAATTCCCTAGAAGATGAGAGGTGTGTAAAAATATGGGTTAAAAAAGAAATTTGCATAAAATGATGCTTCATCAAGCAATGTTGTATATGGAGATCTTTCTTCTGATTGGTTCCTTATAACCTGCTGATGGCAGCCATTTTGACCAATGCAGAAACTGCTTGATGCTGGACTACTGATAAAGTCTGCATGAAATTAATAGAAGCTTGTGTATTCCGGCAGTGCTGCTGCCTTTATTTTTACTGACTGACATATTTTGGCATGAAAAAGCAGCCTCTCTAGGTGTTCAGCTTTCTTAAGCAGTTGCAGCTGTGTGCTGATGACACTTTACACAGTTGATAGAGAAAATCATTGTCTTTTCCCTTTCTCCCTAAGGTGAAAAAATAATGTCCTTTCATTGGAAGATGAAAACATGTGGTTCTGGTGTGATGACCGACTACTGCTAACCAATAATCAAGGAGCCTCAATCCTCACCCCTGGCAACAGTGGGGGATGTTCACTGGGAAGATAACAGGCACACACACAGTATTTCCAGATGCAACTCTCTGCATCAAGTGCAATTTCCCTTAAGAGCAGACAGAGACCACAGTAAGTCTGGGGTTGGTTTCTCCCTCTTACCCCAGATCCCCAAAAAGACTCCCCACTGGCACAGCTTATAGGTTCATAGGTTCATAGGTTCATACTAGGGCTATGCCCCCGGGGGCATTTTGCAAGCCTAGCCAGTTTTTTTTGGCTTCGCCACCTTTACCTTGGGGGGGGAACTATACCCATTATTTTGCTGTGCCTGTGTTGAGCAGTGACACTGAGGTAATCCCTCCATCCATTATATCTGCCCCCTCACATCCATTGCCAGCTCTAAGTCAAGCCCTCAGCCAGCTGCTTATTCCACATATTAGGGATTTTCCTCACAGCATAGAGAGTCTTTAATGAATCTATCCTCCAGCACGCCCCATTAATAGCCGTCTCCCCAGCCTTCGTCTGCTAATGGCTCTTCTCCGGATCTAGATTTTTTGAGGAAAAGGATATGGATCAATATGTTGGGCAAAGGTGGCCTTGTATGTTAGGCAAAGGTCTGGAATAAGCAATAAGTTGAACAGTCGTAGTGGCTATGTTCTGTCTTGAGACCAGCATCCTTTTGGTGAGGAACTTTGGATTTTTGGCCTGCTGCAAGTGTTTTGCTGATACCTCCCGATGGGGTACAGCTCGACAATCAGTCATCTCAATGTGGTGAGTATAGGGAATCTATGACCTCCTTGGAGAGATGTGAGATGACCTTCATGATAAGGATGACAATGTATCTGGATGAGAACCAAGGTTTTAGCTGTGGGGGTGTCAACTATGATTTCATACTCAACCTGGGTCCCCGTCTCCCTGATAACTTTTCTAACCTGGGTCCCAGATTGCTTCTGTACTGGTCTGGTATTAGGCCCTGTTTGGTAGCTAGGCAGACTATGCGTTTTTTTTTCCTAAGGGTATGACTATGCATTTTTGGCAGTTATCTTAGGCCATGCACCTTCCTGAGGATATTCAAAAAGTCAGAGGAAGCCATTTATATTTGTATGATGTTTTTCATTTCTACCTTGTCAGCCATAACCTTGTCCTTTGTTTGCTTAACCCCTCCTGTGGATGTGTGTGAGGCCCAGAACTGAGCCCTGTGGTAAACAACTAGACAGGACCACAGGCTTTGAGTCTGCCAGCAACTCTGACCCTGAGGGTTCTGGTCAAAATCACAGCCCTGTGGGTTCCTGTGGGTTATGGGTTTGGTTTTGTATTGATGAGTTTCTTTTTTGTACAATTCATAGTGATGTATCAAAGGCCTATGAAAGATCGTATTGTATTGTAGCCGCCTTCTTCCAGACTGTATGACCTGGCTTTGTTTCCAAAAAGTCAACCAAGTTTAGAAGGCATGGGCAGAAGTGAGCAAAGCAAAAAGGGAAAGATCCAAAGTCTGCAAATTCTGTGTGTTTACGGCATCCAAAGTTTAATGGTCTCCATTTTAACCTCTCCATGGGCTTGCTTATGATGGCTTTAGTGGCTCTAAATTTCCAGGGGGCATGGGAGGCACCGAGGTGTGAAGTGGGACCACAGTTGCAGTGCGCCACTCCCTGGGTAAGTATCCAGGAGTGGGTACGATGAGCCAACAGCTGTATGAGCTTACAGCTGTCCTGCTGAGGGTGGAGCACATTCTCGTGGCGGGAGCTCAGGTCCCACAGGGGGTTTTGCTTTGTCCCTGAGCAGTCAGACTTTTGAGCATGCTTCTGTTGGAGGGGCTTGGGCGGTATGATATATCTAAACGCTGGGAGGGGAGAAGATGTTTGTGAACCACCAAGCCAAGTACATGTTGGCAATGGGTGGAGGAGTAGTAAAGGTCTTTTAATCGAAGTTTCTGTAACTATTCTTTTCTTTAGTTCTGGGAGTTTCAATAGCTTCCTCCAACATAGCTAAAGAAGGCCTTGTTCTTTTCTTTATTTTTTTCTCTTTTGTTGCTTTTCTTTTATTTTAAGTTCTTGGTCTTTTTGTTTTTTTAAGCTTGTTGAGAGGGTGTAATATTTTTTGCTGATTTTGCTGTCTTCAGGTTTGTTTCCTTGCATAGCTCTCCTTTTGTTGTAGAGTTTGTGGACCAGAGTGGACGCTGCCTTTGGTACACAGAGTCTTTGTTTCGCTTTGGATCTTGTTTTCCATTGGGACTGCTGGGGTGCCTTAGCAAGGCATTTGCGGGGTATTTGTAAGCTTGAGTGCCTGTTAGCCAGTTGCCTGGGCTCTTGGCTGAGTACCTACACACTAGAGTTTAGAAGTGTGAAGTAGTAGCTCGAGTGTTTCTTTTGCTCTCTTTATTTGTGTCTTTTTGTGGGGTGGGGTGAGGAGAGTGAGCTTAGGATTTATTTCAGGATCTGATCTCACCAGTGAGTATGCTTCCCGTGGAGAATTGTGTTCCCATGTCTTGAGATGATGAGATCAAAGTTGTTTTTCCTCTGTGGGGATGTGGTGACTAGTTGTTGAGGGGCATTTTCCATAGCGAATTCCAGGAACTTTGGTAAGCTTTGTCCTCAGTTCCCAGTCTCTACTAGGTCTATTGGATTAGGGTGATATGATGTGATTTCAGGATACATTTGACCCCTATGTTTATCTCCTGGAGTGTGAGTGAGTTCCTGAGTGAGGTTGGTGGTGGCCTGAGGTGCCAATTTGCAGTGCAGAGCAGATGCTTCTAAAGTGCACCTCAATTTTAATTCTGGTTGGATGGTTCTCCTGATGCATGTGCTGGGTCTCCAGTCTCTTGGTGTGTGGGACCATTTGATGAATATGGGTATTGATCTTCTCTTTGGTACGGAACTGCCTTGGGGCCTTGAACCGATAAGAGGTGGGGGCAATAGTGATAGGCCTTTTCCCAGGTTTGGTGACTGCACAGTTCTGTTGTTGCCTCCACATCGAGAAGCATTTTCGAGAGATACCGAGGGTACTCAGAGCCTTTTTTGTGTTTTTTTTCTGGCATTTTTCATTACCCTTTTGTTTTTTAGGGGGCCTGTTCTAGGTGTTAGGTTTAGAATTTGAGCTCGGTTTCCAAAAGCAGCACTAGGCCTGTATGAGCCTTTTGATCCTTCCGAAATAAGCGGTGGTGCAAGTGCCGCTTGTGCGGTTGTAGCGTGGTTGTCCAGCATGCCATCCAGCACCAGATAGACATTGATCCCCTTTGAGAGAGCACCCTATGTGTTAAACAATTGTTAAAGCTGGATTCCCAAGGCTCTGGCTTGGGTCTTGGTATGGTGAAGTCATTCTCTGCTCAAGGGTCAGCCTGCCCTCAATGGGCTACAATCAGTGCTCCTCTCTTTCTCTCAGAATGTAGGAATGCCTCAGGGGTCCCCACACCAGCGTCACCTCCAGCGTGACAATGACTGTTTGACAGGCAGTACCTGCATATGAGAGAGATTGCTAGTGCTCATGCGTTATGTGGCGGATTTTACTGTAGACAGGAAGCTTACCGTGACCTTAGTTACTCAGACCTTGTGTGTCTGACTTCTGGTGTCTGACATGGGAGTGTGTTCTGGCAAGTGTGTTGGGCATTGTGGTTGTGGACTGTTTGACACACTGTTTGAGTGAGCTGACTGTGAGTTGCATGTGTTGCAGGTGTTGTGTGCCTGAGGTGTGTGTTCGCTGTTTTGGGTTTGTGGTTGCTCCTGCTGTTTTTGACTATGTTTTGAAAGTAGCCGCCTGTGATGTCTTTGTCAGAGTGAAGGTCTATTTGAGGTTGTCTGAGTACTGGTGTGAGACTGGGTCTATGGGTCCTGGCCTGATGTTGAGAGTCTTCGTTTGTGGGTTGTGTCCTATGTTGAGAGAGCACAGGCTAGTATTTGTGGGTTTAGTTGAGGAGGAGAGGTATTTGAGCACACATGGGAATTGGAGGGTTGTTCAGGTTTGCGGTTCAAGTGTAACATTGCCTCAGTACACTGAGTCACCAGCTGAGCAGAGGAGGGACTTGTATAACTGACAAGCGAGAGCTAGAAGGGACTGACAAAAAAAACTTTAAAAGAGATTGGGCGGTGGTGAGTGACCCAGAAACAGTTTACCTTTTAAAGGCTGCAGGAGCAAGTGCTAGGATCAAAGCATAGATACAAGTCTACTTGGCAAATTAGAGATGAGAATTTGAGAAAAGAGAGAGAAGAGTCAAGTAGGAGAGATGCTTTAGAGGTATTGAAAAAAAAAGATCTCAGCTGAGTGACCAAGCCAAGACCACCAGCACCCTCTCTGTCCAACCAGTGCTTCATGTCCCTGCCCAAGCAGCTGACACACACACTCTTTGAGGTTTGATTTACACATACACATACACACACCTGGAAAAGGTTGGCACATGTTTACTAGCTATGCCCACTTCTGCCCAGACTATAAGGCAGTTTTCACTGCCACCAGTCACTCTTGCCAGCTACCTTAAGCCCCTTAACAAAGGGTGTCCAATCTTACTGTATAATATTAATACTAACACAAATAGTACTTTGACCAAGAGCAAGGCTATTAGGAATGGCCCACACAGTGTCACAAAGTAAATATGCAAGTAAAATTCCTGTATCAAATCAACCAGCAAGGGCAAGGTGCCTCCGAAGAGCATAAGCACAAAGTCCAATTGATGAAACTCACCGAGGCACACCGCGGCAATAAGAAGTTGAACTTTTATGTCTCAAAAAGAAAAGAAAATACACTTGTAAAAACAAAGAAACGTTTCAAACCAGTAAGCACTTTCACATTTCAAAGAATGCATCATCAGACTATTCAAACACTAACAGAAACTGCATATAAAAGCATCATTCAATTAACTATTCAACCAATCTGCATTGTGATCTCATTATGCAGGAATGAGCACTAATATGTATAAACTAACTATGTGGTCACATAAATTAATAAAGAGACAAACATTTCGTAAAATCTTTTTAAATGTGTACACAAAAAATGCTGTTGTCAATAATATTAAAAATCTGTTAAAAAGTTGTAAGCTATTGAAAGTGTATATATGTAACAGTAAAAACAATTAAGAATATATATATGTCTCTTTGGTATCAAATTTTATTTATGAAAAAAGGGGGGGGTTTATAGAATTGCTTCATCTACATCAAACCATCATAATCTCCTTATATATATATATATATATATATATATATCATACTAATTGATATGAGATGGCTACCAGATAAAAATAAACTAATATATCAATTTTGACTGATGAAAAAATATATGTACATACAATAAACGTCTAAGAGAACATGACCATCTATATATAAACCCATAGAATAATATATAAAATATAATGTATAAAATGTAAAATATGAAAAAAACTAAATAAACAAAAATTCCATATAACTGCAGTGTATACATGGCACTTCAATGCTTGAAGCCCCTAGCACTCAGGAAGGGTTTCAAAGAAATTCTGTCATTTAAACCGGGGGCTTTATCTGCCTGCAGCCTCATGATCCATCAACTTTCTCTTTGCTCAGTATAGTTTTTATAATCACCTAGCCATAGTCTTGATGTATCAATTCTATGGCCATAAACATAAATTTGTGTATCACACCATTATCTATGACGTTTGGCCAGAGCATTATTTTCATCTTCCCTATTAATGGCGTAGATATGTTTGCTTATATGTTCTCTAAGAGTTCTATTTGTCATACCAACATAGAAAGATGTGCATTTTGTGCAAACCGCTAGACAGACTAAATCGTGTGTCCGACAATTTGCCTAAAAGTCAAAACAGTATACTTTCCCAGTGTCTGGATGAATGAATTTGTTGTTATTTGATATGTAACAACATTGATTACAAGTCCTACATGCGTAGGTCCCTCTCCTCAATGATTCTACCTGCTGTTTCTCTTTTTTCTCATAACATAGTAGACGTTTTAAAGATTTGGTATTCTTATATGTAAATTTAGGGGTATCTCCTACTAATTGATGTAGCTTATCATCTGGTTAAAGCTTATAGTGCCTGCATATTTGAACTGCTTCTTACTGAAATTGGTACACCTCATTTGCTGTAGCATAGACTAGATCCAGGCCTGCTGAATCTAGCTTTGTTTGTATAACTTGAGCACTAATCCAGGCATTCTTTAAAGTATTCAGTTGTATTTATTACTGCTGGTAGTAACTTGATTAAAGTGTAGCTATCATTTCTAAGTCTTTTGGATTAAGCACTAGGGCTTCAGACCAGTTGTTTTACATTAGGAAGGTTTGTGGCCTGCACTGTGGTGGCAGGACAGGTAGCTTACATCCTTCTAAGTTAGGAACTGCTGATTGAGAGCTCAGTGTCTGTTATTCTAAAAGTGTATTAGTTCTGGTTTAAGCACTTGGGCTTCAGTCCAGTTATTTTACTTTAAGAAGGATTGCGGTCTGCACTCTTGTGGGAGGAGAGGCTGGACTCTGCCCTTCTGAGCAGGGAATTTCTGGTTAAAGGCTTATAGTGCCTGCATATTCTAACTGTTTCCTACTGAAATTGGTACACCTTGTTTGCTGTAGCATAGACTAGATCCAGGCCTGCTGAATCTAGCTTTATTTGTATGCTTGTTGTTTGTTTATTTCCTGAAACGCTAATTCCACCTAAAACGCGGCCTTTTAGCACTTCTGTGGATCCCTAGTGATATCTGCATTGCTTACTGTACTTATTTCCTTGTTTCACTTGAAAGAAAGTTACTGTTTGTCATTTTTGCATTTAAGTTACCTGTAACACATTGCATTTAAGTTACCTGGCACTTGCTCACTAAAGCAATTATATAAGTCAGCTCTAAAAAATTAAAAGCACTACACCCTAACAAACTCCCCTTGAGTACCTTGTTCCCCATTGGCCCTTTTTTTCAATTATAAAGGAATTCCCAATACTATTCTAGCATGTCCAAAGGTCAGTTGTCAATCTCCTCTCCGGTCCAGCAGGTGAATCTGGGAATCTTGAGGCAATGTTACAACTGCCTCATGTACACAGACAACCCTCTCCTCCTCCCAACAAATTCCAACACATGTGAGAGATGCAACCATATAGCCAAACTGGAGGCTAAGCTCTCTCAACTCAGTACTGGCGTAACCAGTCAGGAGGAGAAGGAAACCACACTCACTACAATTCCAGTCTCACATAGACCTACCACGACAACAAACCAAACACATAAACACACAAAAACATACTCGGAGGCTCTAAATAAAAATCTGCCTAAGCAGCAGAGACCTCCAAAGCAGACACCCAAGCAACCGCTACCACAAAACAAAACACATGCAACACATAACTCAAAAAGCCAGTGTGCCGAACAGTCACAGCCCTTAAGGCTAAACAACACACCTGATACACTTGTAATAGGTGACTCTATCGTCAGGCACACTGACGTCCCGCTCACCAGGCTGAACAAGGAGAAGGTCACGGTGAGCTGCCTGTCGGGTGCTAGGATCCGCCACATAACACAAGCACTCAGGTCACTCCAAGGCAAGTACAAATATGACTCAGTCATTGTCCATGCTGGTGTGAATGACCTGAGATGTACCTCCCTGGACTACATGAAAAGAGACATACAGGAGCTCTCTGAGCATGTAGCCCAGGCCGGTATGACCCTGACCTTGAGTAGCATCTTACCCTCACCAAGAATGATGCCACAATATGAAGACAAGATGATCAATTTCAACAATTGGCTTAAGTGTTGGTGTCATTCAAAGGGGATCCAATGCCTGTCAGTCTGGGATGACATGCTCGACAAGCCACGATGCTTCGCTAGGGACGGCTTGCATCTGTCACCCCTGGGCTTTCGGATATTGGCAAAGGCTCTTGCTACCCCATAGTGCCTTTTTAGGCAAGGCTCAAAAGACAAACCCACCTCCATAGGTATCACAAGGGATAAGAAACTAAGAGTAATGCTACTCAACGCCAGAAGTCTAAACCTCAAGATGCATGCACTCAAAACTCTCCTTAGCATGGAGAACATTGATATCTGTGCAGTAACAGAAACCTGGTTCAAGGCTCCCGAGAGCACCCCAGCACTACCAGGTTATACCTCATACCATGCTTCTCGGCCCCAAAACTTGGACCGAACCACAAAAGGAGGGGGAGTATCAATATTCACAAAGATACCCACACCTCCAGGTTGGTGGCACAGCACGAAGCATCAGAGACTATCCATGTGCAACTAACTGTGGGTAAAACTGCCTTCCAGTTTATAGCCTGCTACAGACCACCCTCCCAAACACAGGAACCCCACTTGGCCTTCCTGAGAATACTGGAAAATATGAAGGTCTCTCCAAACACCATTATATTGGGCGACTTCAACTACCCAAACATAGACTGGGAGCATTACTCTAGCTCCAACACCCTAGCCCAAAGGTTCCTAGAATTTATAAACTCAAATGCTATGGAACAACTTGTTACCACTCCCACAAGAGGGGAAAACATACTGGACCTGATCATCACCAACATGGGGACACTATGCTCCAGACCAGAAGTGTATCCCTCACTGGTAAGATCAGACCATAAACTAATCTCACTGGATATTCACATCCCGACCCCACCCCTGCCCAGAAAACCACAGTGAAAAACTTCTCTAAAGCAAATTTCACACCTCAAAACCGAGGCGAAATCCTTCAAAGCCCCGGCCTGTGGAAAATATGGCCCAGACCGCAGAATCCTTTATAAACGCATTCTATGAACACCTTCAGGAATGCATGGATCATGCAATCCCAAAAACCAAGACCCAATCCTCCAAAGGCAGACGTCCTGTCTGGTGGACCCCAGCCATAAACAAACTATACAATAGAAGGAGGAAGCTACTACATGATAGAGCAAAATCCCAAAAAGGGAAGGCATCTCTGATCAGTATTAGCAAAAAACTACGGGCACTCATAAAATCATCTAAGGCCAGCTTCGAGAGAAAAATTGCATGGGACACTAAGGATAATCACAAGGCTTTCTTTAGTTATGTTAGGAACCTGGGTGGGAATTCCCAGATATGCTCAGAATTAGTCCAAAATGACAAAAAATACACCGAGCCCACAGACATTGCCAACATCCTAGCTGATAGGTTCAGTGCAAACTTCTCCCACCTCTCCCCACCAAAAGGGCAAATATCTATCCCAACAGAGTGCTGCCCCCCTGACATCTCAGATGCTCAGGTAAGAGCCGCCCTCTCCAAAGTAAAAAACACAGCATCAATGGGACCAGATGGTGTCCCGGGCTGCGTCCTACATGAACTCCAAGAAGAGCTAAACCCAAACATAAAACTACTGTTCAATCTTAGCCTTACTACAGGATATGTACCCAAAGAGTGGCGTACAGCAACAGTGGTCCCTCTCCACAAAGGTGGTGCCTCAACGGATCCTGGAAACTATCGCCCCATAAGCCTGACTAGCTTGGTCTGCAAAGCTATGGAAAGGATCATCATGGACCTCATAAATAAAGATATTGGGGACCTACAGACACTGGATCCTACCCAGTTTGGCTTTGTTAAGGGCAGATCCTGCCTCTTAAACCTGGTTGATTTCTTTGAAACAGTCACCAAGGCCATTGACAAGGGGAAGGTGGTCCACACAGCCTACCTGGACCTCGCAAAAGCCTTCGATACAATACCCCACTCGGGCATTATAGATAAGCTCACCAGCTTAAATATAAACCCCTATGTCACTAGATGGGTTGCAAACTGGCTCAAGGACAGAACCCACATGGTTAGAATTGCTGGAGCCATGTCAGACTCCAAACCAGTTACAAGTGGCGTCCCACAAGGCTCAGTCCTGGGACCTCTCTTGTTCGGTATATATTTCTCGGCGGTACAGGCCAACACGGAAGGACTGTGGCTGACCAAGTTCGCAGATGACTGCAAACTGGGCGCCATAATCAACTCTCCACAAGCCGACACAAGCATCCTCCAAAAGGGCCTCATAGAAACAGACAACTGGTGCCAGAGCCATGGCCTCAAGCTAAATGCCAAAAAGTGTATAGTCATCCCCTTTGGCAAAAACAAAGTGCCCACAAATTACCACATAGGTGGTAATCCATTAAGTACAGAAGAAGTCATTAGGGACCTGGGGACCCAAGTTGATAGCAATCTCTCATTTGACAACCACGTGGCCAAAGTGGTTAGAAAAACATTTTATATAGCCCACCTAATCATGAAGGGATTCACATCTAGATCAGGGGAGGTCATTGTACCTCTTTACTCATCCCTCATCAGGCCCATAATTGAGTACAATGCCCCTTTTGGGATGTACCTTACCAGACACCTGCAGCAACTGGAAAGACCCCAAAAGTACCTCACCAAAAGGATCAAAGGGCTCAAACAGATGCCATATGCTGCCCGGTTAAAGAAACTCCAGCTCTACTCAGTGGCATACCGCCTGCTCAGAGGCGATCTGTGCCTGACGTATAAAGCCATGTCCAACCCAGAATTAATGGACATGCTGCACCTCAGAAAATCCAAATCCCATCGAGCTCACGCTCGAGACTTGAACCTCAGCACTGAAATAAATAGGACATGCTGGAGGGACAGATTCATAACCCAGAGGCTCCCTTCACTCTGGAATAAAATCCCAGTCCAGGTTAGGCAGAGTCCCACATTGACTCTCTTCAAGAGGAATCTTGATGAGTGGATGGGAGATCGTAGGTTTACCCTGGCTATCACTTCTGTGTCACTGTTAGACAGAGGCACAGTATACTAACCTCAAAAAAAGGCATAGCAAAATTAATTTAAAATGGGTGGCGATAGCCAAACACACTCTGGCTAGGCTTATAAATGCCCTAGGGCAGATAGCCTAGTATGAACCTATGAACCTAATCTATTGTTAAGATGTTCCAATTTTTCATAAAAATCTCCTTGATTTTCCTATTATTACTAGTGAAAGATATCACAGGCTTGTTCACATCATATGATTCTTTGTTTCTTCTATTGGATTACGAGCACCTTCATTCCCATATATATATGGTTTCCCCATTGAATTCCTTCTTACTATACTGTCTTGAAATGCATTTATCATCTCTCCTGATTTATAGCCCCTTTCTTGAAATTCATCCTGTAGGACCTCCACAGTTTTTTGAAACTGAGCATCTTGGCTCGTAAGTCTAGATGCTCTTAGTACTTGACCCTTAACAATATTCCTATAAACATGTTAAGGGTGCATACTAGTATGGTGCAAAATCACATTTTTCCTACAGTCTTTTCTAAATAACTGTGTCTGTAAGGAGTCTCCCTCTCTTACTAACAGAACATCTAAGAACTCTATCTGCTCTACTGACCATTTCCCATCTAGAGACACAAAACTGGTGGTACTATTAATATATTCAATAAACTCTTGAAGTGTAGCCTCATCACCTTTCCATAATCGAAAGATATCATCCACAAAATGCTTATATAGTAAGATGTTTTCCTGATATATGCTCTGTATGATGTAGGTGTTCTCCCAGTATGCCATTACTATGTTTGCATAGGAGTTTGTGCACGGTGTGCCCATCACCACTCCTTTCTGTTGTAAAAAATACTGGTCATCATATACAAAAGCATTACTTTTTAACACGATGTCCATAAGCATAGCACATCTAATCACCATGTTCCTTGGCATATCTTTTTTTATCAAAAGCAACCTCATGTAGTCTACCCCTATGTCATTAGGGATGGATGTAAATAAAGAATTGACATCTAATGTCACCATAAAACCTATTTCATCATTCTTAATAGGTGAAGTATATTCAGTAAGGCTCTCAAGAAACTGTTTGGTGTCTTTAATCACTGTGGGTATTTGTTCCACTATCTTCCTTAACTGTTTCTCTAAATATATGGAAATTGTCTCAGTTAGCCATCCTTTACTGGAGACTATCGGTCTCATAAGTGGGTTCTTAATGTCTTTATGGACTTTTGGTAAGTCCCTAAAAGTTGGTATAACTGGTCTTTATAGAGGTCAACATCTATGTCATTACATAAAAATAAATCATATAATTCATCATGTACACCATTAATCACTCTATTTAACTGTGTAAAGGTCATTTTAAAATATGTTTCCCTATCTTTTAACAGGGTATCCATCTTGGTCTCATACATCACAGTGTCAAGGATAACAACTGCCCCACCTTTATCAGCTCCTCTAATCATTATGTCTTTATTAGATTGTAGATCTTTAAGGGCTGACTGCTCATGATTATTCAAATTATAAAAAGCATGTTTTGTTTTATTCTCAGTAGTATTATACATTTTTAATAAGTCTCTTTCAACAGCTTTCTCAAAAGATTCAATTAACGGATGCATTTGAGGGACAAAAATAGAAGGCTTCTTAAAACCATTAACTTTGCTACTGTCAGTATTACCAAACATCAGTTTTAGACACAAATTTCTAGTAAACATTTTTAAATCTACTAAATGATCAATAAAATCAATGTATTTCGCCGGGATGAAAGATAGCCCTTTGTTCAAAAGGCTTCTTTCATGTAACGTAAGTACATGACTGGAAATGTTAATTATTAATTTTGACTCACATGTCTCAAAGTTTTCTTCTGAAACTCGAATCTTTCTTCTGGTAGCTTCCGTTTCTTGGTCCCTGTTGATGGAGACCATGGCGTTCTCTGCTGTACTCAAACAGGCAACGGAAAAGAACAAAACCCACTCCTAGAGGCCTGAGCAGTCAAAGTATTGCTGATACTCGGGTCTCTTTGAGGTTTGATTTACACACACACGTACACACGCCTGGGAAAGGCTGGCACAATTTTACTAGCTATGACCTCTTCTGCCCAGACTATAAGGTAGTTTTCACTGACACCAGTCACTCCTGCCAGCTACCTTAAGCCCCTTAACAAAGTGTGTCCAATATTACTGTGTAATATTAATATTAACACAAATAGTAGTTTGACCAAGAGCAAGGCTATTAGGAATGGCCCACACAGTGTCACAAAGTAAATATGCAAGTACTCTCAAAACTTAAATATCTCTACACAGATCAGCCACAATGAAAGGTTTAAATATATTTAATAATAAATAATAAAAGAAAAAGCAATACTAAATATATATTCACAGTGACATCAGAGTTCAAAATCACAGGAAATATTTAATATAATATCGCAGTATGAGCTCACACAAAAAAAAAAGTAAAACAAAATCTAAACTAAGCGTCGCTATATTCCAGTATCTAACAGAATTATACTATTCCCTAGTAACTTACTATTAGAACAAGGCAGATGATGTGGTGAACTGTTCTTGTTGTCAGGTCCAAGACATAATGCAGAATGCTCTATCTCACTATGGGACTTCTCAAAATAATATCTAAACTATTACTGCTGGGATAGCTTGAAGAATGACATCATTTCTGGTCATCAGACTTCTAGTTCCCAGGCCAAACCCCCCATTGATGGCAGCGGGTAGCATTTAGCATCTACCTGCAAAAATACTCATACAAGGGCTTTTGGTCTCATCTTTGTCAGATGCTGGAAGTCATAAAACAATTATATTCATTCATGCTTCCAAACTAGCAATTAGTTCACCCTAAAGACAATACAGAAAGCTTCCTTGTACAGACTTTGTGTCTCTAGCTGCATTGAAACATCTTTATGGCATAGCCTATAAAGCAATTTAATTTCAGATATTTTTCTAAAGTTTGTTGGACTGAGGTTAACCTCCTGTATTCCAGTATCTACCGTTAAAACATATATATTTAAACAGTTACAATAGTGCATTTACATTTCTGTTCTCTTCCAGTAGGGTACACTGTGGATGCACTTTAAACACATCACTTTACAAATGTTTCAACACAAACACCTGTACAAAGTAGTATGATATACACATAACATACAGTTCTAATATATTTGTAACACCAGCATCTTGTATAGATTAGTCTGATATTCACAAATCACATATATTTATTTACAAAATTCCAGCTAGTTGTGCTGGCAGTACCTCCTTTTGTCACATCTGAAAAAAAAGGAATGTGATACCTTCTATTAAACATCAGTCAGAATGCTCTGCTATACCCAAATACAACAATGAAGGCTATTTTTCAAGTCTGAGATCTGCCATGTCATGTACAGTTCTGAAAATATGAACTGTGCTCAGAAGGACACGCTGCTTACTGAAATGGCTTCTAAGAGCCATAGATGTACCATACTGACCATCATTTTTATTTCTGGGACATTCCTCACTATTTCATCAAACAAGTGATATGGTTCATCAACTTAAAGCCAAAAAGCAGAGCTACAGAAGTTCAGACCCCCTGAAGCTAAGCTTTTAGTAAACTTTGCCCTGGATAACTGGGTCATTACTTCAGTAGGTAGCACAGTTATATATGGGGTGCATAGATCACAAGGTAAAATATGTACTCCCATAACCTGTACTTGGATTCCTTTTCCATTTCTGACAATGCAGCACACAATGAGGATATTTTTATCCTTTAGATGAAATGTCAAATTAAAGTCAAACCTGCTTGAGTTGATGGTATTACAGCCCCCCATAACCTCTAGAAACTTCCTAACACATCCCCTCCTAATAAATGCACATGATACATAGCGACACAACTGGGTTGGATTGGAAGTCTAAGCTTATAAAGGCCCTAGTATATAACTATGAACTTATGAACCTATATGTGTTATAAACCCCATGGCCCTTCATCTAGAATAAAGAAGTCTTTCGGGAGGGGCCTGACATTTAATTGTTAGGTATACTGGTAGCAAATTAGCACAGGTCCTAATCCCAATGTAAAAATTATTAATTCAACCAGTCAAAGAATATAATGCTGTCAACTCTTGTTATCTAACATAGCACCCAATCCAAATGGGTAGGACTGGGGTTTGGCATAATGATTAAGGTGTTTACCTCATAGACATAAGATACATGGTTCAACTCTCACCTTCAAGGGAAATTGGCTGGGCTTAATATGGCCCACATGGGTAGATAGCCTACAATTTGCCTAAAAACAGAGTTCAGAAGTGAAATTATAAAATAATTAAAGGGATAAAGGCATCAGATTATAAAACACAATGGATAGTCATACCAGCTATTGTATACATCATCTATTATTACCAGCAAGATGGCAGTATCACCCACTTAGAACTCGTTGGAAGGAAATTTTCCTCCTATATACATTGTAAATGTTGAAATAAATGTGCTAAATGACTAAGTCTTATACATGTTATAATACCTGTATTACTTATTTAGAAATACCTTGACAGAAATTTCCCACCTATGTACATACTGTACCTGTTTGAACAACTGCATCTGTCATAACTGTAAGAATTCTGTACACTTATTACTCCTGCAGAGTGTAGTATGTAGAACACTTCATGATGCAGTTCACTGATTGTGTCTTGCTATTATACTATGTTAATTGTACATGACTACTGTACCACTATACCTGGAGTCGAGACTTAAAATGGTTGGTAGAGCAGCCACTTACCCCATTATTACACTGTGAAACAAAAATAAAGTAAAATAAAAAACATGATTTGAACTGCTTTCATGTTTTTCAGTTTCATAAACATTTTTTAACAGGATTTATATTTTGTATTCAGTGTCTTACTAGAATCAATTCTATTTGAATATATGTTGGAAAAAACAATAACCACGAGGTTAACACAAGTGATCGTTTGCTGAAAATTAATAATAATAATAATAATAATAATAACAAAAAATATGTATTACTCTGTGCCTCCCTAGATTGTGGAAAAAAATACCATTTTCCATACTGAAAAGCTGAGCAACTAAAGAATTCAAGAAACAACTAAAAGTTGAAATGGGAAGCAGAGGAAGAAATGAGAATCTGGACTAAAATGCTTAAACTTCTCAGTGGCGCTGTGTTGTAATCTTAATCAATGAACTTACTAATCATGAACAGCTTGGCAGTTTGCCAAGTGTCCTGGTGAAATCCTTTTGATCAATTATGAGTCTCTGAATCTACCCTGAAAAGGATCCGTAAGTCCAGTTTCCTCTACTTAACCAACAAAAATTAAATAACTATGTACTAGTAAAGCTTACACAAGTGATGCGGTATTTTTTTTTGTCTGGGTAATCATAACAATAGCTACACAACAGAGGGATGTTGGTCCAAAATCTTTATAGTACTTATGATGTGCCTAACAGGAACATGTCAAGCCTCCCTGAGGCAAGATTCTACGACTGGGAAAAATGGTGGAAGTAGCAGTACCCGGGGTAAAGACTTTGGTAGATCTAAAAACTATGCAATATTAATTTCTTAATACACTTTCCTGTCTTGGAATCCCATCATTTCTCCAGGTTTACAGAAGATTGTTGAAAGTAAAATCCTCATGGAATGGTGATGGGTAGTGGAGATACAGTGGAGCTGAAGGACAGTATCCACCCTACATACATGTTCTGAGTGAAACAAATGGCATACAAAACACCGGAAATTTCTACAAAACAGCAGTATTTTGCCATAGATTTTATTATTTAAGCTTTGTTAACTGAGTCAGTCTGACTAAGCCAGCTGCCTCTTTTAAGGAAAGACCTGAGGTGGTATTCATGCTGAAAAGGGGAACCTGGCTAGGAAACCGGAGAAATTCCCGTACTCTTTTCAGTAAGAATCTACTTGAGCTACCACCCACTAGGACTAGACTTAGACATTCCTTTAAATCTACAGACTTACCTTTGTTATTGAATAAACTACCAGTTTGGGTTAGAATCTTAAAAAAAATCTTAATTTCACACAATTGCCACTTATGAACTGGCAGTACATTAAATTACTTAGATTTGGTGGAATTAGTGTTCCTTGACAGTCAAATGATCTGAGCACTGTCTTTCCACATATGAACTTATGAACTCAGTTATATGGTACCTTAGTTTAAGGTCTCACTTGAAGGACAGCACAATCAGGAGTGTAGCCCCCTCCCATTTATGCAGCACTGCAGTGTTGGTTTAATGTCTCATTTGAAGGAGCACACTCAGGAGTGTAGCCCCCCCCCCCATTTATGCTGCACTGCAGTGTTGATTTAGTGTCTCATTTTAAGGAGCACACTCAGGGGTGTAGCCCCCCCCCCATTTATGCTGCACTGCAGTGTCAGAATCACAATAAAAGGACTCCAAGCACATGACTCAGTAACAGAACCTCCAGTTTTCTGACCTTCCAGCATCAAAACCAAGTGTACTACCTGTTGAAACACAGACACTATGTATATCCTTTGAACAATCATTATTTTCATCCAAGAGGTACAAATAAGGTAGAAGAGATGGAAAACTTTGATATTCTTCACACAGACAGAATATGGGACAGACATGACAACAAAATGATCAACCTTTCAGATGTGGAATGGTCTAATGTTCTGTTTATGGTCCTTAATAAGGGAGTTAAGTACATTCTTGATGAATTTATGTTGCTCTTTTGAAGATAATTAATACAAAGTATTAGCTTGTAACTAGAACTGAAAATGACACTTTACCATCACTAATAAACGATGGATTTTTAGATATTCTAGCAAATGATGCATCACTTAAGAAGCAAACAATTGTATACCTCCATGTTTATGTACAGCAGTGACAGTATATCACAGTCCAGTTAAGCGGAAATTTAACAAACGGAGAAATTTTAAAATTAAATTTAATATGTTTAAGGAAGACAGATGTATTCTGAAGGAATTTCTGTCATGAAGCCCCCTGTCAAAGGATACCCTAAAGTGCCATTCTTATATTGTCTTCCAAGGGTCATAAGGATGTTAACGGTCCATCAGGAAGAGACATTCTCTCTGAAATCAACAGACCTTTGGAGTCAGTAAGCATATTAACTGGCGAGGACTTAACAGCTAAAGGTGAAACAATTACCCTCATACCTTAATGATAGAGGCTAGTTTTACAGCATAGCAAAGGAATTATTACTTGTTATGATTAAAGTTGTACATTTTCATGCTTCTACTGATTGCAAGGGTTCAATTTATGGTGGACCCGTTACAGTTTTGCTTTCTTAATGACATATTCTTTATTGACAGGAAGATTTTTTTTTTTTTTTTTGCAACTTTTTATTCCAACTATCTGATAGCCATGAGCTCAATGCAAACCAATTGGCCTGTTCAACTTCAACAGGAAGAGGGTCAGCTGGAAGAGCTCATCATTTAGAGAGCCACAACAGGGAGTCTGTATTTTTCCCCCTTATCTCCCTGGCCCTAGCTGTGTTTTTCTTCTGCTGTTTGTATCTAAGACAGTCATCATCATCTTCTTTCGGCTGTTCCCGTTAGGGGTCGCCACAGCGGACCATCTGTTTCCATTTCTTCCTGTCCTCTGCATATTGCTCTGTCACACCAACCACCTGCATGTCCTCTCTCACCACATCCATAAACCTTATCTTAGGCCTTCCTCTTTTCCTGTTACCTGGCAGCTCCTTCCTTAGCATCCTTTTCCCAATATACCCAGCATCCCTCCTCAGCAAATGTCCAAACCAAAGCAATCTCGCCTCTCTTGCTTTGTTTCCAAACTGTCCAACCTGAGCTGACCCTCTAATATACTGATTCCTAATCCTGTCCATCCTCGTCACACCCAGTGCAAATCTTAACATCTTTAACTCTGCCACATCCAGCTCTGACTCCTGCCTTTTTGTCAATGCCACCATCTCCAACCCATATAACATAGCTGGTCTCACTACCCTCTTGTAAAGTAAATAAAAAAAAAAGTGGCGAAGTTATGTTCTGCATCAAAGCACAAGCTTAGGTTTTACTCTTAGCTATAATAAGTAAACACTGTGTGTGCATGTGTGTGTGTGTGTGTGTGTGTGTGTGTGTGTGTGTGTGTGCGCGTCTGTGTGTTTGGCTGCCTTTCTCTATGCACTTCATGCCATCAGCATACATTACTACCCGTTTCACATTACAAATTGGCTATGAATGTAATGTCTACTGCTTTACTGAGGCATTCTCTTGCATTAATAAATTATGATGATTTTATTTTTGACACCCTTAAAAAATTGAAACTTACTTAATCTAATTCATAGCTAAATGTCCATCTGTCAGTAACTCTGCTGCAAACAAAAAAAACATCACTGCACAAAGGTGAACTTTTTAAATCATATTAAAAATAAATACACAGTTCTGTTCTGAGGGTGTATAATCAGGCAAAGCCATATCTTCTCCAGCACCTGCACAAAAATTATCTGCACTTCCAAATGAAGCACTGACAGTTTGTAATAATTATAATATGAAGTACATATAATATCTGCTCAGAGTTCTTCAGCAGTGCTTATGAGCACTTAGTTTTAGTTACCAGTTTTAGAACTCTGTGCCAGTAGTTAGCTAAGTACACACTTACTACAAGGTTTTAAGGGGAGTGGATCCGCTCTTAAATGTGTAGTTCATAATCAGCTATTATACAGCACTGCTTCTGCTATGTGTTTTGTTTATTATTTTACAAAATGCAGTATGAAATGGCATTTCTCTACCTATTTTGCATAAGCTCCAGCTTACACGCCTCAACATAACAGTAAATGGCTGCTGTCATATTCAATGGATTGCATTAAGTAAACTACACATCCTTTGTGACTAAAATGACACTAAACACAAGTTTCAGATGGAACTGGGACCATGGAAAACATCTGTCAATTTTCAGAACATACTGCTTTGCATGTGCTTACACATGGTGTCTGGTACTTTAGAGCACGGCACAACAATGCTCAATATTTAATGTATATCTGTGTTTTGCATGCAATTAGCTGCGATTCTCGCAAATTGTTGAAGGAGTTGATGGAGTGATATTCACTTATGATTTCTGGGACACAAACAGAGCACTGCTAGAAACTCTAATTTGATTTGCAGTACAGAGCTGAGTATGCAAAATGCAGTCACTTAAATGCAAAATTCCTGAGGCAAAGTAACAAGTTTTGCACTTTGCTTTTTATGAAATGCAGCCTCTTCATATGATTAAAATTAATTCTAGCCCTAACTTTACTTACCAGTATAAATATCGCAGGTTGTACTATGCAATGTGAATTACGGCTGCATAAAAAGCAAATAAATATCTTCATTTGGGCAAGTGTGATGTCTTTTACAGAACTAACTAAACAATATTTGATTACTCCACTCCAAAACTGTAGCTCACATTTTATATAAAAAAATTCATTATATCTGATGTATATAAAACTCATTAATTCATACACTCATTTAGCTAGTTATGTTACTTTAATTACTACCTTGAAAATGCTACTATCTTACATAAAAGAAAGCAAGAATCTATAGAGTTCTTTACTTTAGCATCCATTTATTTAATGCTGAATACGTTTGCTTTGAATGGAAATTTCAAGAGTTTTTAAGACTGCCCTACCTATTAGAAGAAATATTTTACATTAAACAGTCAAGCTTATTAAACTCTTAAAGAGACAAAAAAAAAACACAAATTCACCTCTGGTTTAATACCCTCGTAATACTATGCTGCTGCCCTTGTAGGTCATTTTAAGCCTAGCAAATTTCCCTCAAGATTGAGAATCAAACTCAACTTTGTGTTTGTGAGATAAACATCTTAACCAAAATGCTACTAGAATCACATTTTAACCATAGCCTCCAGGCAGGTTTAATGCCATATAAATAGAGAACTACAAAGTCATCCCTCTCAACAAGGGTGGACCAGTCAGGGACCCCAGAAACTTCATACCCAAAGCAATGGAAAGGATTAGCAATAACATAGGAAATCTTCAGGCACTGGATCCAAATCAGTGTGGTTTTGTCAAGAGCAGATCAGCCTGCTCAACCTGGTGTGCTTCTTTGAGAAGGTCACCAAGGCAATAGATGAAGGCAAAATGGTGCATATTGCCAACCTTGATCTGGCCAAGGCATTTGATACAATACCCCACTCAGACAAACTCATGGAATCCATCTCCACAAAGAGGCTAGTGGCTAAAAGAGTCTACTCCTTTTTGCCATCTACTTCTCTGATGATTGCAAACTAGGTGTAATCATAAAATCCCCACAGGATACAAATATCCTGCAAGAAGCACTGACTCAGACAAATAACTGGTGTCAGAGCCATGGCCTGAAACTCTTTTCCAAGAAATGCATAATAGTATCCTTTGGGAAGTTGGCCAGCACTCAAAACCACCGCAGTGATAACAGTAGATCCAGTACTGACGGATTTAGGGATGTATGCAGACAGTAACCTGGCCTTTGAACATTATCTGTTTACAGTTGTAAGAAAATCATTTGATGCTGTGGAACCTATAGAGGGCATGATATCTAGGTCCAAAAAAGTCATTGGTCTGATGACGGCCAAATATAATGGAAATATTGATGACTATAATGCCTTATTTGTTATGTATCTGACCAGTTACATGTAACAACTGGACAGTCCACAGAGGTTTCTCACATTTCTCACAAAAAGAATACAGAGAGTAACCACGATGTCCTATGCATATTACTTAAAAACCTATGCCTTTACTCAGTCTCCTACACAATACTAAAGGAGAGATCTATGCCTGGCATAGATCACCCCCCTGCATTTTTACTGTAATTTTTTGCCTGTTTTTCAGCCTCTGCATTTAACTGTTCTGGGTACTTGTATTGTGTAGCATTGACTAGACATAGATTTTGCTGTGTCTAGTTCTGCTTGTATTTGAATTGAGCACTAATCCTCAGCAAACTTTTTCTGGAGAGGGCCCTCTGCACCCTAGTGGTAACAGGTGTGTGGGTGTGTGGCTAGAGACCCATCCGTTGAAGCTCATTGGTGTAGGGCTCTGTTCTGCACTTTTGATTGACAATTTTGCTCATCTGTAAGTTTTTTTTTATTTATTTTAAAAGCCCAACATTTGCAGGGGTTTGAATGCTGTGCACTGCCTTGCACCATTGCTCACTAATGTGCAGTTGTGATTACTGTTGGCGGTTATAGGAACATTACATTTTCCCTTAGCTGTGGTCTGTTTTCCAGTTAGAAATTTTTACAGTTGTGCTTCCCTATTGGTCTACAGATCAATACATCCTCTGAGCTACCCTCTCTAGTTCTTCTCATCTATACTAGTGGACTTCTCTCTCACAGGCCCACAACTGGTAATTCCTTGTCAATCCCTGTTACCGACCACATGTTTTACCTAGCAGTATGGAAGGAAAATACCCCAACATTTCTCCTACCTACCTGGTTAAATTAGGCATCCTGAAGCAATGTAGCAATGACAACCCACTTCTTTTATGATACTCCAACTCAACATACAAGAGGTGCATCTACATAAAAAACATATAATCAAAGCTCCCTCACTCACCAGTCAGTATACCTGACCCTAAGTAGGTTGTCAGCACGTACATCTCACCACCGTCACCTACCACATAACCAACACATAACCCCATATATGCTGAGGTCCTCTCTAAAAACCTACCCAAAGCACAGAGACCTCACAAACACAAGCACACCACACATAGTTCCGTTCAGGTAAACCCAGTAGACATAAAAGACATGTACCAGTATCTCACCAAGTAAGTCATTAAGGCATAACACAAAACCAAATGTACTAGTCATAGGTGATTCTATCGTGAGACACACTGATGTGCCACTCACCAGGTTGGATAAGAAGAAGATCACAGTTAGCAGTCTGTCTAGTGCCAGGATCCAGAATATCACACATGCATTCAAGGCTCTCAGCAGCACGTACTGTTATGACTCTGTCATAGTACATGTTGGTGTGAACAACTTGAGATGCACCTCTCTGGACTATATGAAGAGAGATATGATAGAGCACTCTGATTATGTGTCCCAGACAGATATGGCCCTAGCTTTAAGCAGCATACTACCCTCATCTATATGAAGAGAGATATGATAGAGCACTCTGATTATGTGTCCCAGACAGATATGGCCCTAGCTTTAAGCAGCATACTACCCTCATCTATATGAAGAGAGATATGATAGAGCACTCTGATTATGTGTCCCAGACAGATATGGCCCTAGCTTTAAGCAGCATACTACCCTCATCTATATGAAGAGATATGATAGAGAGCACTGATTATGTGTGTCCAGAGATAGCTATGGCCCTTTTTTGGCAGCATACTACCCTCATCTATATGAAGAGAGATATGATAGAGCACTCTGATTATGTGTCCCAGACAGATATGGCCCCAGCTTTAAGCAGCATACCACCCTCATCTAGGATGATGCTGCAATACAAGCAGAAGATAATGGACTTCATCAAATGGATTCATTTCTGGTGTCCTTCTAGGGGATCCAGTTCCTGTCAGCCTGGGATTACATGGTTTATAGACCTCGATACTTTTCCAGAGATGGTCTTCACCTGTTACCCCTAGGATTTTGGTTTCTGGCAAAGGCTCGTCTTGCCTCCCCAGTGCCTTTTTTTAGGTAAGGTAAAAAGTACAAAATTTACAACATAAATTATTCCTCAAAAACCAACATCAGGGTCATGCTGCTAAACACTAGGAGTCTAAACCTAAAATTGGACTCATTGGAAGCTGCCCTCACCTGCTTCAGGGCTGCAGAAAGCACCCCAGTCATACAGGGTTACAATGTATTCCACTTGCTCAGACCATCAAATGAGAGAGGGAAATCCAAAGGAAGAGGAGTAGCAATTTTTATTAAAGACAAATACTCCTCCAGACTGGTAAGACTAAATGAGTCCCTCAAGCTACTGCAAAGAGAAGTCTTGGTATGTAAAGCTCCTCTACAAATTATCGCCAGTTATAGGACCCCCTCCATGAACCAGGACACCACAATGCCTACCTGGACCTCCTGGAGTCCGTCAATATACCACCAAATACCCTGGTTTTGGCAGACTTCAATTATCCATCAATAAATTGGTCTAACTACACCTGTACCAACCCTCTCACACACAGATTCTTGAACTTGGTAAGCTCTAATGCCCTGGACCTGTTGTTGGACACCACTACTAGGGTTCAAGCATTCTGGATCTAGTATTTACAAACATGTAAGTGTACAGTCATTTCTAGTGAGATCTGACCACAGGTCAGTCACACTAGAAGTAACAACAGTGTCTAACCCTCCCCCAGCTGGATCTAGAGTAAAACAAATTCTCCAAAGTAAACTATAATCTCTTACAAGACGATAATTTCGTAGCCCCTACCCTTACCAATGGCAAGGACACCTATGCCAAGGTTTATACCAAAGCCTTGTATAAACACCTTCAAAGCTGCACTGACTCAGCTGCACCCAACAGGATATAAGTAAATTCCTCACATAACAACAAACCTGCTTGGTGGACATCTGCCATAAACAGGCTTCATAACAGGAGAAATAAACTGCTGTCTAAAAGCAGTAGGAGATGGTCCCCCAAATCAAAGGACTTCCTCCTCGGCCTAAATAAGCAAATAAGACACCTAGTGAAAAAATCCAGAGCCAACTACAAAATCTAAATTGGCCACCCTAGCCAAGGGTAACCATAAGGCATTCTTTTGCTACATCCGCAACCTCAAAGGAAAATCTCAGATTTGCACAGAACTTATTGTAAATGGCAAAACATATACTGAACCAGGTGATATTGCTAACCTGCTGAAAGATAGGTTCAGTGATAACTTCTTCCACCATCTCCACCCAATGTACCATAGGATATCCTGCTTACATGTCCCCACCCCCCCCAGAAATCACTAAGTAGCAGGTCCTTAATGCCCTTTTCAAGGCTAAAAATATGGCCTCTATGGGACCAGACAACATCCCTGGCTGTGTCCTAAATTCCTTGAAGCTGTACCTCTGAGTACCCACTTTAACCACAGTTTAAGCAATGGGTATGTTCCTGCCACTGTCATCTCCCTCCACAAAGGAGGTATCTCTGCTAACCCCATGAATTACAGACCCATAAGTCTGACCAGCCTCATATACAAAACCATGGAAAGAGCCATGATGGACCTTATCAGCAATGATATAGGAGACCTCCAAACACTAGACCCATCCAAGTTTGATTTCCTCAAAGGGAGAGCATGCCTACTAAACTTGCTGGATTTCTTCAAGATGGTCACCAAAGTTCTGGATGAGGGCAAAACTGTGTATACTTCCTATTTAGACCTAGCTAAGGCCATTGACACCATTACCCACTCAGGTATCATTGATAAACTTACCTAACTGAATGTAAACCAGTATATAGTCATGTGAGTTGCAAACTGGCTCACCAATAGGGGACTCTTCATCCACTTTCAGACCAGTAACCCCTGGAGTACCACAGGGTTCAGTCCTGGGGCCCCTGCTGTTTGGAATTTAGTTTTTAGAAGTACAGGCCAAAACAAAGGGTATGTAGCTAACAAAGTTTGCAGATGACTGCAGCAAACCGGGCGCCATCATTGAATCCCCTAGTGACACTGACACCCTCCAGGAAGGTCTTACTCAAACCAGCGATTGCTGCCAAAGTCACGGGCTCAAGTTAAATGTTAAAAAGTGCATTATCGTCCCCTTCAGCATGAGAGATGTCCCTGCAAAGTACTACATTAACAATAACATCTTAAGTACCCCATCCATGGTAAGAGATCTGGGAACACAGGTTGGAAGCAACCTCTCCTTTGACCATCATGTTTCTACAGTGGTAAGGAAAGCCTTCTGCATTGCTCATCTTATTAATAAAGGCATTGCCTCAAGGAAAAAAGATGGTATAAACCTGTTGCTCTCCTCCATTATCAGACCAAATATAGAGTACAATGCACCCTTTGGTATGTACCTAGCCTGCCACATCCAACAACTGGAGAGACCTCAAAGTACCTTACAAAGAAAATTCAAGGTGTCCAACATCTGTGTTATGCTAATAGACTAAAATCCTTGTCACTGTACTCTGTGTTGTACAGACTACTCAGTGGTGATCTCTGCCTAGCCTATAGGGCAACTGCAGATCCTACCCTGATGGAAATGCTACACATTGGCAAGACAAATGATACTGGCTGCACCCATTCTAATGACCTCAACATGAGAAGCAATATTAACAGGACCTACTGGAGAGACAGGTTCATCTTCCAGAGGCTTCTCCTACTCTGGAATAAGCTTCCAATCCTAGTAAAACAGAGCCCTTCACTGACCCTTTTCAAGCGTAATCTGGATAATTGGATGGGAAATCAAAAATTCATCCCTGGGGTTTCACCTGTGTCTCTTCTAGACAGAGGGGGCAGCTGTTGAGTGAGGTCTACTAATAGCACCATTTAAAGAAGGAAAAAAACTTGGCTAGGCTTGTAAGGGCCTCAGAGCCATTAGCCTAGTAACCTCATATGATCCTATGATCCTAGAATTCCACTCGGATGGACCTTCTGCATATCAGCAAATCAAACAGAAACACAAATACCTGATTTAAGGAATTAAACCGTGCTTGTGCATAAACAGGACATGCTGAAGGGACTTGTATGTGTCTTAGAGAATACCCCATCCTTGGAACTGGCTTCCCATCCAAGTGAAGTAGAGTTCTTCCCAAAACCAATTCAAGCATAACCTGAAATAGCGGATGGGCATTCAGAAATTCACCCGTGGTCTGACATCTATGTCCCTAATCAACTGCAAATGCTTGTTTGCCCAAGCCCTAGCTTATGTATACCCCTTAGAATAATTTTAAAGTCCCTAAACTTGTCAGGTACATTTGGGATGCATGGCTAGGCTTAAAAAGAGTCCTGTGGTTATTAGCCTAGAATACTGCTATGAACTGTTGAATGTATAAGGTCCAAACTGAATCACCACTGCCACAGTAAGCATGATGATTTTCCCTTAGCAATCTTGAAACTGGATGCAGAAGGAAAAACTGGCTCCTACACCAAAACTGTCTGTTAAGATTCAAAATCAAGTATAGTAGGATAAAGGTTTGGCTATCTAGAGGGAAAACCTAGACTAACAGTCCTTCTCACAGCTGAGAAACAGCCATATATGGTGAATTGTGCAGCATATAAAGATCCTTACATTAGGGATAGCATAGAGGCCTAGTTTCTGACTGACCAACCACAGAGAACCCAAGACCACTAAAAAGACCCGAGGCTAGCAATGACTGATGGCATTCCTGGCCCTAATTCTTGAAGCATGCTCTTCAATGGTGTCAATCAATGAACCAGTGGAGACCTGGAACAAAAAAAGCCTGTGCCTTTGTCAAAAGGAAGGTAGCACTGTGCCATGAAATGTTGAGGGACTGGTAGCAGCAATGCATACCTGACACTAACAGGCTAGATCTGAAGGGGTAGAATATGAAACCTGGATAATGATGGCAGTTCAAAGTCAGTTACTCTGAAACCTCCTAAGATTATGGATAAAAGACTGCAATGAGAACACCTTAAACACACACACTGTTTCAGTTACTGCAAAGGGGAGACAAAGCTTGGAGCAGCTACTCCTTCACACTTAATGTCTACCTGAGAATCCAATGGTACAATGATCCAACCTTAATACAACAAATACCAAATAATCTTCAAAGTATCATACCTACCATAACACCATTTGTTGCTGTATATTTACTGGCATTGCATATTCCAGTAACACCATGACAATACTATGCAAAATTAACAGAGTCAGAATTCCACATGGGGACATAAATATTGTTGTGAAAGAAATCATAAAGTGGCTGAGAGTTCAAATCACTGATTTTAAGGATAAATGTTCAAGTAATTAAATTAGCCAAGTATAGTAGATACACTGCATGTGTTTAACACATCTAGGTGAAAAAAGAAGCAGTTGTACCAAACAGTTTTTGTGTGTGGCAGCAAAATTAATGGAAAATATATGGCAAACATTCTTCATCATGACCTTATAAGACTGCTACCGGAAAAGACTAAGTTAGGAATACAGTTGCGATAAACTGAGATTTCAGTAATGCAGGAACACTAACAGATCCCGTGTATTGTGATTTCAGTAATGGAGGCACACAAACAGATCTTGCATACTGTGATTTCAGTAATGCAGGTACACAAACAGATCTTGTGTATTGTGATTTCAGTAATACGGGCATACAACAGATCCTATGTACTTTGATTTCAGTAGCATGGGAACAGCAACAGATCCTGTATACTGTGATTTCAGTAGCACAGGAACACCAACAGATCATGTGTACTGTGATTTCAGTAGCACAAGACCAACAGATCCTGTGTATTGTGATTTCAGTAGTGTGATAACACCAACAGATCCTGTGTACTGTGATTTCAGTAGCACAAGACGACCAATAGATTTTGTGTACTGTGATTTCAGTAGCACAGGAAGACCAATATATCCTGTGTACTGTGATTTCAGTAGCACAGGAACACCAACAGATCCTGTGTACTGTGATTTCAGCAGTGTGAGAACACCAACAAATCCTGTGTACTGTGATTTCAGTAGAGCATGAACACCAACAGATCCTGTGTACTGTGATTTCAGTAGCACAAGAAGACCAACAGATCCTGTGTACTGTGATTTCAGTAGCACAGAAAGACCAACAGATCCTGTGTACTGTGATTTTAGTAGCACAGGAACACCAACAGATCCTGTGTACTGTTATTTTAGTAGTGTGAGAACACCAACAGATCCTGTGTACTGTGATTTCAGTAGCACAGGAATACCAACAGATCCTGTGTACTGTTATTTCAGTAGTGTGAGAACACCAACAGATCGTGTGTACTGAGATTTCAGTGGTGCAGGAACACCAACAGATCCTGCGTACTGAGATTTCAATAATGCTGGCCCACAAAAAGACACTGTGTGCTGTGATATCAGTAACGCAGGATCACAAACAGATGAGTTATACTGTGATTTCAGTAATGCAGGAACAGAAATAGATGTGGTTTACTGTGATTTCAGTAATGCAATAACACAGGCATATACTGTGCATTGTAATTTCAGTAATACAAACAGATGCAATATACTGTGATTTCAGTAATTCAAGAACACAAAAAGATAATGTATACTGTGATTTCAGTAATTCAAAAACTGAAATAGATGTGGTTTACTGTGATTTAAATAATTCAGGAATACAAACAGATGCAGTACATTGTGACTTCAGTAAAGCATTTAAAAGACCAGATGATCACAGACTATCAAATAACTCAGTAGATATAGTCATAAATATATTTAATGAACTAAATTAAAAGCTGGTTACAAAAAAAAATAAAATAAAACATCATTCCCTAATTTTCTAACACCCACTTTATCCTCTTCATGGTCAAGGGGGAGCCACAGCCTTTTCTGGTAAGCACAAGTGGGAGGCCGAAACCATTCCAGGATGGGATTGCAATCCATTTCATGATAAGCACAAGTACATTCAGGGGGACTTAGCATGCATCCCTGCAAGAAAATGAGAAGACTGGCAATTCACCTGTCAGTACATTGTAGGAACTGGAAGGAAATCAAAGAACCTAGTGAAAATCCATTTGGATACATGGAAAATGAAAATAGAAGACATGACAGGAAGGAAACACTACATTGGAAGGGTTGTACCACAGAGAAAGTGTATGGACATAATTTCTTTTCCTTGTGGTTGTCACATTTCAACCTGCTCTACTATGTATCAGATACGCAGATGATGTGAAAATATCTCCAGATGTAAACTCTGCATAAGAAACAGCATTAAAGCAGAAGGGAGTTAACAATATTAATGAATGATCACTTGTAAATTAAACAACACTGAAACTGACAATGCCAGGCTATTAAGCTTTGGAAAGGTCAATCATAAGCAATGATACAAAATAGGAAGAAGATGCAGCATGATACAGTCAAAATGGTACAAAGACTACAAAATAATTTTACACACAGAACGAAGTATATGTAGATATGCAAGCAAGTTGTACAAAAAAGCATCTGGAACAACAGTATTATGGTACACATTACATCTATGTAGGAAGAAGAGTCTCTGCCATTATTTAAAACTTTAATTCAGATAAAATTAAAATAGGGATTTCTATCCACAGTCAATGAGGGAAAAATAGGGAACAGGTGGAGGAGACCCTGGAGAGGTGGAGATATACTCTAGAGAGAAGAGGAATGAAGGTCAGCAGGACTAAGACAGAATATTTGTGTGTGAATGAGAGGGAGGATAGAGGAATGGTGGGGATGCAGGGAGTAGAGGTGGCGAAGGTGAATGAGTTTAAGTACTTGGGATCAACAGTTCAGAGTAATGGTGAGTGTGGAAGAGAGGTGAAGAAGAGAGTACAAGCAGGATGGAGTGGGTGGAGAAGAGTGTCAGGAGTGATTTGTGACAGACGAGTACCAGTAAGAGTGAAAGGGAAGGTCTACAAGAGGGTAGTGAGACCAGGTATGTTATATGGGTTGGAGACAGTGGCATAGGCAGGAGTCAGAGCTTGACGTGGCAGAGTTGAAAATGTTAAGATTTGCACTGGGTGTGACGAGGATGGACAGGACTAGGAATAAGTATATTAGAGGGTCAGCCCAGGTTGGAAGGTTTGGAGACAAAGCCAGAGAGGCAAGATTACGTTGGTTTGAACATGTGCTGAGGAGGGATGCAGAGTATATTGGGAAAAAGATGCTAAGGATGAAGCTGCCAGGTAAGAGGAAAAGAGGAAGGCCCAAGATAAGGTTTATGGATGTGGTGATAGAGGACATGCAGGTGGTTTTTGTGACAGAGCAAGATGCAGAGGATAGGAAGAAATGGAAACAGTTGATCTGCTGTGGAGACCCCTAATGGGAGCAGCCGAAAGAAGAAGAAGAAGATCAAAGAAAAAATGTATGAAGGAAATGGCATACTTTGAAAGGTGAACATAGTTTAATACTTATTCTTTAAAATCAATTAAAAATTCCTTTTTAACCATTTGTATGCAATAAAAACAGGCTCCTATAACCCGTGCAAGGGAGACCCAAACCCCTATTATCCCAATTTATTTAGGGCATATGTGCTTACTAGTAATATAGTATGACACCCTGGGACACAGCTAGCTTAGTCTTTTCCCCCTCACTGCCCACAAAGATTGTGACTGGTAATATAAAGAAACAGCGTTTTTTAGGCCAGAATAAATGTGCCCCGCTCTTCTAACCTGCCAAATTAACTCTTCCTTTTCCAGAATTTGTTTTAAAACAGCAAAATGAAAAAGTGTGACCCAGGATGATCATAACGCCTAGCCTATGCTCTTTTCTTTAACTTTTGCAACAGCATATAAAATGTTCATATTTGCGCCTTTTAAATGCCCTTTCGTCTTTCCTTCCTATGAAAGCCGGCAAAGGTCACACAAGGCCACGCAACCGCTTTAGTCCCACAGTTGAAGTTGCTGTTGATATTTGTATACTTTTTATATCTTTTTTTGTTGATAAAAAACCCTTCGTACTTTACACCGACGGCATGTCCCACACATTGGGTTGGGTCATAATCCTATTAGTATTGTTAAATGTTTTTTCCAAAAGGGTTTTCAGTGTTTTCAGTGAGCAACCTTTTTAAAAAACTGGTCTTATTCTTTAAAATTTACTAGAACCGAAAGCAAATTCATTCTAGTTTTTAAAGGCATTAAAGAAAAAAAACTACTTTGGACCCTAGGTGCGAGAATACTGGCAGACACAAAAAATCTAAGAATGCTCGGATTCCGATATCAATGATCAAAAGCAAGTAACTATCTTATGAAATACTGGTGTAACAGTAGAGTTGAGTGGGACTGTAACACTTCATATCTTACAATTAAAGAATACTTGACCCTAGAAACAAGGATGAATGTTTGACTGAATGAATAAATAAATAGTTAATTATAGAAGGAACAGGTAAGCTTGAGGAACACACTTGTTTTCCTGGCATGTGAATGAATGGACACAAAGTATGCTCAGGATGAAAACATAAAAGGCATGAAAAATTACAAGCTTTTCAGAACACCAGACTTTCAAACAGACTTTTCCTTTTGTTTTCTGACAATATGATTCACTTGGTATTCACAAAAGTAAATAATGAAGAACCTTAATTCTTGTTTTGCATTGCTTCTCACACAGTACCTTGACTCATCTAAAATAATACAGATCATACCCCTTCATGTGGCCTGTGGTATAGCACGATGCCAATAAAACTTGGAGGGTGTCTTGAACTATTAGGAATGACATAATGCCACCTGAGTTTTCCATGTTTCCAAGTTTACAAGAGCATCTTTCAACTGGGATAATAACAGCTCTATTGTGTGTATGAGTCTGTGTGCCTGTGAGGTTGCAGTAGGGAAATTAGTTAGGGGACAGGTAAGGTAGGTGCACATGCATGTATGTGTGTGTGTGTGTGTGTGTGTGTGTGTGTGTGTGTGTGTGTGTGTGTGTGTGTGAGCATGTTTATGAGTCTGATAGACTGAGAGGGACTCTGTATGTATATTTATTTTATTTAACATTTGTTAACCGGGAAAGTCTGACTTGGAACGAAGCCAATTTTCAGCGGAGGCCTGGGTAGAAAGGCTCCAGATGCATGTCTTTGTAATGTGGGAGGAAACCAGAGCACCCAGAGGAAACCCACACAAATGCAGGGCGGACATGCAGACTCCACATAGAAGGCACCCCAGCCGAGAATCAAACCAGAGAACCTCTTGCTGTGAGGCGACAATGCTACCGCTGCACCACTGCACCGTCCAGTGTGTGTGTGTGTGTGTGTGTGTGTGTGTGTGTGTGTGCGTGTATAAATATATTAGGCTATCATACCTCTAAACTTCTCTAGGTTAACAGACATATCCTGCATCATGGGGGAGGGGCACTATACAACAGGGATAACTCATTATACAACTCCTTAAAGGCAATTAAAAATTATTAGAAAAAAATCTGCAGCATGAAAGACATTGGGTGGGGGAGGGAACAACAGACATCAGGGAAACTCTATAGAGGGTTCCCTAAAGACATTAAAATAGGCGCAAACTCTGTTCTCCCTGCACTTACTCAGTGTGTTATTCTAGACACCAGGGATGCTTCTAATATACTAGCTAAGGCTTTGAAAAATGCATAAATTAAAAAGACATTCTAGTTTTGTATTCTGCACCCTTGACACAAGAAACAGCTCGCCTGGATGTTTGGGATATTTTGCAGGCACCTTAATGTTTATGGACCTGAGCTGTGTTTAAAGCTCTGTGTTTCTAAAACACAACAAAACAATTCACTTCTGCTCTACTGACAAGGTCACAAAAAGTCTGAAACATGGCATGCCTACAGCTAGTAGTGTTTGGATTTATTGGCCTGAATGTACTCATAAAGAACTTAAAAAGTAAAAGGTCATGGCCATTTAGAAGCCATGTAGCTGAAAAACTGCTATGTCCCTTAAGGGGTCAACTGAATATATACCATGGGCCTTCACTTCAGGAAGTTTAAGATATCACACAATGAAGACTCTAGCTTGGCTGACTCCTTCTTGCAGTTTTTACTAAATAGCTTGCCTGATTAACCTTTTTACCCTTTAAGCAGGAGCCTTAACCTACGAATTTAACTAACAGTGTGGTGGGGTTTTCATTATATAATAATAAGCATAAATCTCTAATGTCTGGCAGTATTCATTGATCACAAAAGTTCATAAGTTATAAGGGCCAAGGGACCTATAACAAACAACAGCAGGAGCATCCTGTAAAATCAGAAATAGTTGGGAAGGATGGAGGAATGTCAGTATAGGGGGGAGGGTTCCTTACAAAGCCAAGAGAAACAGTTGATAACACCAGGAAGAATATTCAGACTACTACAGGGACTCATTTAAAGAGTTAATACAGCAGCAGAACTGCAGTTCTATTATGACAATGCACTCTACGAACATTAAGAAGTATGAAACCCTTAATGTCTGGTATTACTGACTGACTGTAAAGATCCATGATTTGTGAGGACAGGGACAACATTAAGAACAGGCATTGGAGATGTTTGTCCAACTCAGGGACAGGTAAGATATATGTAACAGAGTATATCTGTGTGTGCATGCATGTGTGTTTGAACGCGTCCATATCTGTGGGAGAGCGAATGAGGGGAGGTGCCTGAGTCAATGCAATGCATAGGCCACCAGTACTGTGTCAAAATAATTTTGTGATAGATATACATAGTCATTAATAAGGTAGATGTTCTCTGTTTCTGGAAAAACACCATTGTTGTTTAGACATCCAGAATATGAAGAGCTGTTTTGAGTGATATTAACCGGGTTAGGCAAAGTGTTGTGTAACACACACATCTCCACAGAAACTCAGTGTTGACAGATGAAAGTCTTGAAATCAATATGCAGCTCTCATCACCATTTCTACTGAATATTTCTTACGTTAATGACATGCTAGTCAGACTACTATAGTAAAATGTGCAGCACACAGCCTCTGGTGGGTTTCATAGGAAATTGAAAGAAAAGTAACACACTCTCCCTTATTCTGCAGCTTCAGCTCTGTAAGAGAGACCTTTGGCTTTACTGAATATACATGGTTAAAAAGTAAACCTGTCAAGGTTCTGACATGGAAGGTCTCTGGTTTCAGTGGTTGCTATGAAGTACCACATTTACCTGCTATGTTTGTTACACCTTCTGACTTACTGTGGTTTAGAAACATACTGCAGATGTTGCCCTTCAAGGAGCTTCTTCTAGGCTGCAGCTGCTAAAAAAGGCACAGTGCAAAGTTGTTTGCTTTCTTGCTGTAAGTAAACTATCCCTGAAATATACCATGTAGTTAGGGTGACTCAGGGCGGCACTCTCTCCAGCAATATAAGCCTAAGTTGCATAAAATGTCATACTACATCAACTTTGAAGAAACGAGTGCCCAAGAAAGATCATCATCTGCCTAGTTTTGAGCACTTACTTGGTCATCTTAAAGGCACAGCATGTGGGTTTCTGTCAAGAATGCTGGTGATCAGGATGTGGTTAGAAACATGGGTACTGGAGGGCTTAAACGGGGGGATAGGAGTGGGTAGAAGAATTTGCATTTCTTTGTTTAACACCTGCCCCCAAGAGGCTAGTGAGTAAAATTGCATTTACATTTCAGAAGCATGGTGTGAGAATGCTGGAAGGTAGGCACAAAAACAAAACAAAACACTGCCAGTACTCTGATTCTGCAGATGCCCTCCCCCCAATATTCCTCTCTGGCACAATACAGACCTATTGGCAACAAAACTTTCTCTCATGGAGAAAAAGGGGGTCTCACTTCATTAATGGAGTACATCAGTGGTACATTTACCTTAAATATTGATGTGGGGGATCATAGGAATATTAGCTGCAAATGTAGCTTAGAAGAGGAATGTTCTAAATATTTAAGATGAACTCTGAACATTTTAGCCAGGGGCCCAGACTATAGTCTACAGTAGTTATTTCAATGGAACAGTCACAGCAGACAGGAAGCCTAATTTTATACCATTTTCCCCCTTCTATGTATAATGTTCATGCTATTACCACACAAATTTCCACTATCAACTTTTACTTTATTTATTATCTTGTGCAGTCTCTTTACTTACACTAACTTCCTCTTCTAACATTTACTCTTACTTTACTATGGCCTTTTACACTGCATTCTCAGGTACTTTATTTTATTGCATGTAACTAACCTCTACTGACTACATAACAATTCTCTTCTAATGAATTAATTTTTGCCAATGCATAAACATGATGACAACTGAAGTGATTTTTTTACATAATTTTCTTTAGTCAACAACTCTAAATATGGTATATATGAAAACATCTTTGACTTTTAGTCTGTATGCTATATAAATTGCCATCTTAATGTTTCTGTTATTGTGCTCAATGAAAGTGGACTTTTATTAACTCTTCAAGTACAGAAATTTGCTTGTGAAACTTTTCTCTCTGTTTTTTTTTCACATAAAGGGGGCTCTGAGACCAATCAGAGTATCCTGGTTAACAAAAGACAAAAAAAAAAAAAAAACAAGCTAACAAATAACCACCAATTTTCAAATCCTCTGGACCTGCAATTTACCCAAAATGTGGCCCTAGGAATCGAAGCAGACAAAAATTCAACTTGCATTGACTGTCAATTTATAGTGCAGCTAGTCTGAAGAAAAAACAACATTATGTATACATGCAAAACAGCATGTAAGTACACACTTCTGCATTTATCAGGCCAGGATTTGCTATGCCCAGAGGATTACCCATTTATCTGTCTTGTATAACAGTTGTTTACCTAATTTAATTTTAACTAAGTTAAAAAGTGTTACATGGTATGACTTAGGGAATCTCAAACAGTACATATTACTAAGATTTATACAGCATGATCTACATGCAAGGTCAAAGTTCTGCAATCATATGCCAGAATCTTCTAAAATCACTTAGGTGCACAGGAACAATCGTAGCAAACAATCGTGAAGACTAAACTCTGCCTAATGCAAAAATTACGTAAAACTTAGTGGGCCTACAAAATTACTGTATCATATGTAAATGTATAAAGAATTAGCTGTACTATAGAGAAGAAAATTACTGACGGTTATTTTCTTAAAATTTGTGAACTTTCTGTTAGGATAACCCCAAGGATCTGTGTATGTGTTGTTAAACTTTCTAATGTAACAAAATATCAACCCATAATAACAATAACATTTGTACACCTACTTTTACAGAAAACTAGCACCTTAGATGTGCTATGAATGACAAGTAATTAGATAACACACTTCATCAAGGTTTAAATGACTAAGGCCCTATGTATCAGAGATTCTACATTCAGTGCAATGGTATGTAACACTAAGGTTATTGTGACTCCTAACATTTGCTTTTTTTAAGATATGACTGACATGCCAGGGGCAGCTACCTCTAACTTCTGTTCCACTAAATATCCATTTATTCTTTATTTCTCATACTAACTGAAGGTATGGGCAGACCATAGATTTATCACTTGTTAGGTGAGTCTCCTCTTTTCAGACATGAAAACCTCATGTTTACCAGGCTTGGAAGCCCCAGAGCTGGTGTCAGTCTGCAGTAGCTGACATACAGCAGCCAGTTGAATATTAGGCTTGAAAATGATGGCAGTTACACCCTAACTCTTTGATATGTTCGGCTGTATACATGCTTGTGGGCATTAAAGGGAGCATTAATGGGAGAACTGCAGGGGGATAGCTCCAATTCCACCTCCTACTCACATGTTTACCTACTTGTGATGCTCATCCTGTCTCCCAGAATCCACCAGGAACAAGTATCAGGCATGGCCCCAGCATGTTCCTCTTCTCTTACTACACTTCAGAGTGGCACTCTGGTGTTTGCCTTATCATTCCTGTTCCTTCTCTTCCCCTTCTTCCACATATCAGTTCCTTCAGTGCCCAGGTCACTACTTGAATCTAGGTAATGTGGGTTAATGTTAGGGTTTCACCTCTTTAGACAACATTTAATTACTACAGTTATCAACAAATAACCAAAATTGATTTAAGCGCACACATATTCACACACCTTTTTTCTTCAACATATTATGTACTTGACTGCTGAAGGAACTACAACATAATAGAGCTAATTTTAAAACATACAAAATGTAGTCTAAAGTATTAACTCATCTTCGCCCCTTTGATAACGTATAGCTCCGAACATAATATTTCTTTTGTGTCCCACACAATCGTATATGAAAGAAATTTTGAAAAGCAATAAACATAAACAAAAGAATTTTCAGCATAGAGAAACATAATTATAATCAAAGACTATGCAAATTAAATTTGCATTCATTGAACCATAGATTTATGAAAGGAGATCTGTATTTAGTATATACAGCATTCAAAGATGGCATTTTTTTGTCCACATGTCTTTTGTTTGGAATCTCAGACTAATCATTATGATGTAAGATCCAATCATAAGTAGTTAAGAAACCAGCCAGATTCTTTACTCAGTGTGCCCTTGCATGTAGGCTAATATTTCAAAAGCAGTAATCCTTTCAGGCAATTTAATTCAATTCAAAATTACAATTAGATGCTTACATGGAAGCTAACAAGTTCATTCTTTATTATTGATTTGAAAAGCAAATTCCTTGCTGGCAACAGTCTTTTAGCATTTGACTTAAACTTTGTGACCTAAAAACATACGGGCAGAGCGAGACTGCTTTATGTAAGACGAGAACGTTTTTTGCAACTCTCCTTCTTAATTCTGTAAGTAGGTGTTCTCCATGCTTGCACAGTGTGTTACTTAACTGAGAAGAGCAAATAATGGAAACTGAAGTACCAGTGTAACAGCATTTCATTCTGCTGAAAATAACATCCTGATAAAGAGTCCTGCATAGAGATATTGGCACAATGTACAAATGTGTACAGTAAGTAAATAACATTGATGACAGTCTGCTTTCATAGTGACTTCAAGATGTTTTATAGCAATTGTGACCTCATTATTAGTTATGAAAAAAATACTGAAGATTGTGTTTTTTAAGTTACACGGCTAGACTCAGACCAGCTAAACAATGTAAAAGGCACTCTTAAGAGTGTCTAGTATATCAACAAAGCAGAATTCAGACATCTTCTGCAGTGATTCCAAAACCGTTCCAATGACTCTGCTATAACATGGATTAAAAAGCCACATGTGGCACTACAACATTCCTTTCACTTTAGTTTCATTGAATGAGTGAGCTTCGATTACCCAGTGATATCTAGAAAGAAACGATGCTTGTTTCCTTGTAAAGGAAGTATCAGCTGTAATAAAAAGAGGTTTATTTTATAGTTACCTTATTATAGTTACTTTATAGAGGTTCCCTGGTTCGATCCTTGGCTGGGGTGCCTTCTGTGCGGAGTCTGCATGTCTTCCCTGTGGTCGCATGGGTTTCCTCCGGGTGCTCCAGTTTCCTCCCACATCCCAAAGACATGCTGAAGGTGGATTGGATACTGTAAATTGGCCCTAGGCATGAGTTCGTGCGTGTGTGTGCCTTCTGTGGAAGGTTGGGCGCCGGGCTGGCAACTCGACACCGTAAAACTCCACTGCCAATCATGAGCGGACAGGTGATTTACTGTGGCGACCCCTAACCGGGAAAAGCCGAAAGAAGAAGAAGAAGAATCATACTGTATTTTTGCTGAATTCTGCTTAGGAAACACCAGCAATTTGTATGGCACTGCAACATTTTTGTTTATATAATTTTTACTGCTTTTTTAAAAGTGGTGAACTGCTTACCAATAAAGGTGAATCTGGGCATGCACAAAGTGAAAGACTGTGTTCCCGCCCAGATCATATAATCAGAGAAGAGGCGGTTGGATCTGAATGAGATAGCATCTCTGATGACCTCCAATCTGAGTTACAGGATCTCTTCCTGTCTGTCTATATGTCTCACTTTCTGTTTCAGCAACCCAAAGAGGCAAGGAAGAAAGAGCCTTAGAAAGAAATCATTGTAAAGCTGAAAATATCAGCCAACAGAGAGAGAAAAGAGTCCAGGATCACAACAAATTCAAAGCATTAAATGCAGTACCTGTTACTTTGCAGGCTAAGTGCAAAAATCATTTCTTTGTGCTAAGTGAAGCCTTTGAACTACAACTAATGTTTTTTCTTAACTTTTCCTTTACATTTTATTTTACTTTATTTGAGACTTGCATAATGAAAAACAGGAGATACATGTATTGTTAATGGCATGTTTACATAAACTGTAGAATGACAGTAAATACATAGTGGTGCGTATGTTAAATTACATGAAAAATGTTAATTCTTTTAGTGTCAAGCATTATTGGAGTCTTATGTGGGGATAGTGAATCAGGAAGTGAAACAGATTAGCAAGGAGGAAGTAAGGACAGCTATGAAGAGGATGAAGAATGGAAAGGCTGTTGGCCCAGATGACATACCAATGGAAGCATGGAGGTGCTTAGGAGAAATGGCAGTGGAATTGTTGACTAGATTGTTTAATGAAATTTTGGAAAGTCAGAGGATGCCTGAGGAGTGGAGAAAAAGTGTTTTGGTACCTATCTTTAAGAATAAGGGTGATGTGCAGAGCTGCAGTAACTAAAGAGGGATAAAATTGATCAGTCACAGCTTGAAGTCATGGGAAAGAGTAGTAGAAGTTAGGTTAAGAAGGGAGGTGATGATTAGTGATCTGCAGTATGGTTTCATGCCAGGAAAGAGCACTACAGATGCAATGTTTGCTCTGAGAGTGTTATTGGAGAAATACAGAGAAGGTCAGAAGGAGTTGCATTGTGTCTTTGTAGACTTGGAGAAAGCATATGACAGGGTGCCTAGAGAAGAGTTGTGGTATTGTATGAGGAAGTCGGGAGTGGCAGAGAAGTATGTAAGAGTGGTACAGGATATGTATGAGGGTAGTGTGACAGTGGTGAGGACTGCAGTGGGAGTGACAGATCCGTTTAAGGTGGAGGTGGGATTACATCAAGGATCAGCTCTGAGTCCTTTCTTATTTGCAGTGGTGATGGACAGGTTGACAGATGAGATCAGACAGGAGCCCCGTGGACTATGACGTTTGCAGATGACATTGTGATCTGTAGTGAGAGTAGGAATCAGGTTGAGGAGACTCTGGAGAAGTGGAGATATGCTCTAGAGAGCAGGGAATGAAGGTCAGCAGGGCTAAGACAGAATATATGTGTGTAAATGAGAGGGAGGGTAGAGGAATGGTGAG